>NC_136058.1:72737195-72994695 GCF_964261635.1 Lissotriton helveticus | reverse complement strand
CGCAAGCATCTCCCCCAGGCACTGGTCACCCCCGCTCTCTGTCTTATGCATGGGCAATAAACCTCCCCCCATCTGCGCTGCTCTTCCCTGAGAATCACACCCTGTGCCCGCCCGACACCTCCCTTTCGCCCTATTCACTACCGCACCCTCTGACACTCCTCTTCCTCTGTGTCCGATTGTCCAGGCCGGTCCCAGGCTATCAGCTAGCCCTGCAGATGTAGTTTATGGCCCCAGCTGTAAAGAATTACCCCTCTTCAAAGGAGTTATAGTAGATCAAGGCCCACACCCGATGAGATCCGTCACACCACACGCGTTCCTACTATCTGAAAACCATCCTGTATTGTGATTGGGGAGGGGACCGAGCCTGAAGCGGAAGATTCCAGGGATGACTCTTTGTACATCAAAGTTTTTACAATTATGTGTCACATTAAAAATATATAGCACTCCAACAAAGTAGTAGGATTATAAAACTTTAATAACTTATAAATATATACAACAAAACAAAAACAGTAAAAACATTTAAACATTTTTAGGGAAAAAGAAGGAAGTAGCGGTCGGTTGTGCGAATAGTCCCAAGGCAGCATAACGTCCAGATTTCTGGACGGCACCCAGGTGATGTTGCCTGGGTGCCGCACTGATTTCGGTATCCGGCGTGGGGCGTCGCGGGGGGTGGGTCATCAGTAGCGGTCTGTTGTGCGAATAGTTCCAAGGCAGCAGAACGATGGCACCAAGGTGATGTCCAGTAAGTTGCCGCCCTCCGAATAACGGCGTGGGGCGCCCCGGGGGGGGGGGGAGGCGGCGTGAACGGGCCTCCCCAGGTGGAACCTCGTCTGCTGTAGTGGGGCGCCCCTTTACCGTTTCAGTTGCCATTCCGTCCGCTTTTGGTCCACTGTGTCAAAATCCGCAATTCAGCTGAGTTGCCGCCCTCTGAATAACGGCGTGGGGCGCCCCGGGGGGGGGGGAGGCGGCGTGAACGGGCCTCCCCAGGTGGAGCCTCGTCTGCTGTAGTGGGGCGCCCCTTTACCGTTTCAGTTGCCATTCCGTCCGCTTTTGGTCCACTGTGTCAAAATCCGCAATTCAGCTGAGTAGCGCCCACTCTTGCGGTGCAGCGATAGGCGGCTGTCACAGGACTCTCAAAATGGCGGCAGGCTCTTTCCTTTTTGGGCCTGGTCCACTGAAATGGCCCTGGGACACCTTGGAAATCGGACGCTTGTCTGCTAGGTCTTGGACCCCATTCTCGAAAGCGTCCCCTCTGCCTTGAGGATTCTACAAAAGTCTTGGGGGCCCCCGACTCCTGTAGGCTTCCGGTGGGGAGCGGCTGCCATGATTGCTCGCGGAATGACCACGACGGAGCCACGAGATGGTGGTGCTTTCATGCTGACGCCAGCTTCAGTCTGAAACATCCAGAAACAAGGTGGGGCTTTCATCGTTTGGGAAAAAAAAATAGTTTTCATCCAATGAAAAGTGTTATTTTTAGGTCATATGATCAAGCCTTCCATCATTAGGAAACCAAAAGTAAAATGAACCAATGAAAAGTTTTATAAACAAGTCACATGACCTGTTATGCGGCATAGGGTATAAAAAGCGTAGAAAATCCGTTGGCACGTGAGGCGGCGTCAGTAGCGGACCGATGTGCGAATAGGCCGAAGGCAGCACAACGCGCCAAGATCCGGATGGCACCGAGGTGGTGTCCAGCAAGTTGTCGCACTGGTGTGGCCATCCTACAATGCTGAAAGTCGGCATGGGGCGCCCCGTTGGCCTGTGAGTTCGCGTCAGTAGCGGACCGATGTGCGAATAGGCCGAAGGCAGCACAACGCGCCAAGATCCGGATGGCACCGAGGTGGTGTCCAGCAAGTTGTCGCACTGGTGTGGCCATCCTACAATGCTGAAAGTCGGCGTGGGGCGCCCCGTTGGCCTGTGAGATGGCGGCAGTAGCGGACCGATGTGCGAATGGGGGCAAAGGCAGCGCAACAATATTTTCTGAATAGAAGACACCACAAGGCGCTGAGATGCCAAGATCCGGATGGCACCGAGGTGGTGTCCAGAAAGTTGTCGCACTGGTGTGGCCATCCTACAATGCTGAAAGTCGGCGTGGGGCGCCCCGTTGGCCTGTGAGATGGCGGCAGTAGCGGACCGATGTGCGAATGGGGCCAAAGGCAGCGCAACAATATTTTCTGAATAGAAGACACCGCAAGGCGCTGAGATGCCAAGATCCGGATGGCACCGAGGTGGTGTCTAGTAAGGTGCACTGGTGTGGCCATCCTACAATGCTGAAAGTCGGCGTGGGGCGCCCCGTTGGCCTGTGAGATGGCGTCAGTAGCGGACCGATGTGCGAATGGGGCCAAAGGCAGCGCAACAATATTTTCTGAATAGAAGACACCACAAGGCGCTGAGATGCCAAGATCCGGATGGCACCGAGGTGGTGTCTAGTAAGTTGCACTGGTGTGGCCATCCTACAATGCTGAAAGTCGGCGTGGGGCGCCCCGTTGGCCTGTGAGATGGCGTCAGTAGCGGACCGATGTGCGAATGGGGCCAAAGGCAGCGCAACAATATTTTCTGAATAGAAGACACCACAAGGCGCTGAGATGCCAAGATCCGGATGGCACCGAGGTGGTGTCTAGTAAGTTGTCGCACTGGTGTGGCCATCCTACAATGCTGAAAGTCGGCGTGGGGCGCCCCGTTGGCCTGTGAGATGGCGTCAGTAGCGGACCGATGTGCGAATGGGGCCAAAGGCAGCGCAACAATATTTTTGGAATAGAAGACACCACAAGGCGCTGAGATTCGGTTAGCACCGAGGTGGTGTCTAGCAAGCTATGCAGCTGAGTTGCGTGCGCACTTGCGGCGAATAGGTCGAAGGCAGCACAACAATGTTTTCTGAATAGAAGACACCACAAGGCGCTGAGATTCGGTAGGCACCGAGGTGGTGTCTAGCAAGTTGCCGTACTGGTGTGGCCATCCTACAATCCTGCTCCGAAAAACGGCGTGGGGTGCCCGAAGGGGGGGGGGGGGCGGCGTGAACGGGCCTTCCTAGGTGGAGGCTCGTCTGCTGTAGTGGGGCGCCCCTTTACCGTTTCAGTTGCCATTCAGCTGAGTTTCGGCCGCTCTTGATGCTACAGCGACAGGCGGCTGCAAGAGGACTCTCAAAATGGCGGCTTGTTCTTTGGATTTGGGCCTGGTCCACTAAAATGGCCCTGGGACACCTTAGAACTCGGACGCTCGAATTTTTTTTCCTTTCCTCTACATGCAAAAAAAGGTAAATGCCCGGTACGTTACGCGCTTCATCTGCCACGATGTACTCTCCAGAGGAACCGAAAAAAAATATAGTTATGGTAACTATACCATGCATCGTCATATGGAGAGGTGGCACCGATTAATTATAGTGCTGCATAAAAGAGAGATTTGCAGGAGAACCCCCGACCTGCCAGTACATTCATCAAAGAAGTGGCACTGACAGCATCAGAGGCAAGGGAAACGGTCCCAAATATTTAGAAGAACTTTGGAAAGATTAAAATGACATGTTTAGATTGTGGCAAATTAATTTCATGTGGACAGATGAGTGTTACTCTAATAAATACAGCATATGAACATCATCATAGTCGATGGTTGGTAGAGACATTTTGACTATATCCTGGACCTGCCCGTCCTCGCCCAAAATGGCGCCGGAATAAATGGGACTCGTAACTCCTTGTTGTGTACTGGTTGCACAACCTTGATATCACGAGATACGTATGCAGTTTTGAAGCACATGGTGGGCGGGGACGAGAATAGATTGAATATTTCGATATCCCTATTGATATTAAGTTATGATGTGTTATTGATTACTGTACTATTGAAAGTTCGAATTAACGTCACCCATGGTACTTGCCCGCAAATGTATATCTAGATAATTTTATTGTAAGTGGCCCTGTCGTATTTTAATTATAAAATGTACGTCCACCGATTCCGCAACTGTTAGACACTTTTGTTCTTGCAACCTAATGGCCCGCCCGTTAAGTTCCTCTACAGTGTAAATGTCTACTCATCATATACGATTACAGTTTGCTCCGTGGCCAGCCCACGTGGTTATAGGCCCGTATTTGTATAATGACATTTTCACAATAAAGGTTTTTAAAAGAAAACATGGTAGTAGTATATACATTGGTAAAGTTTTTAATAATAGTCACTGTTTTCGAATCAGTAAAAGGCAAGTGAAATAAAGCAGTCCAATTACATGAAGGGTAAAAGGTATAATACGCAGGAACGCAGTAAAGATAAATGGTCAAGGCTGTTGTGTTTTCTACTCCTGCAACATAAAGTGATCGATAAGAATCTGATATTCAGGCGTATCGGCGACTAAGACAGCAGGCCGACCCTCTTTTGCTCAACGGCTCCGTCATGGGACGAAGAAACGCCCTTTTTCTCGAAAAAGGAATATATTTTACTTGCAGGACAGTTGTAAATTTTCCGGGAAAGTACATTAGCCTGGAACATTATAACATATATTTAAGAAAAAATAATGTTCGAAAGCATCATTAGAATAAGAAAAGTAAAATGAACCAATGAAAAGTTTTATTAACAAGTCATATGACCTGTTATGCTTACGTTACGCGCTGCGCGTCGCGCCCCGGATCACTTCCGGATGCGCTAACGCGGCGCGTCATATGACGCATTACGCGACAAAGCAGGTCTAGAATATAGTCAAAATGTCTCCACCAACCAGCGGTCGGAACACAACCCCTTTCAGCAGGCTAAATAGTTCTGTTAAATGACAACAGAAGGGACAGGCAACAAGAACCATCAGTCAAAGAGGGGAGGGCTAGTTCGTCTTTACCGGGTCACGTTGGGGCGCTACCGGAACTGATCGAATTGGTAGTCTACAGTGTTTTTGGATGTTTCAGACTGAAGCTGGCGTTAGCATGAGAGCACCACCATTTCGTAGCTCCGTCGTGGCCATTCGACGAGCAATAATGCTAGCCGCTCTCCACCAGAAGCCTGCGGGAGTCGGGGGCCCCCAAGACTTTTGTAGAATCTTCAAGGCTGAGGGGACGCTTTCGAGAATGGAGCCCAATCTCTAGCAGACAAGCGTCCGAGTTCCAAGGTGTCGCAGGGCAATTTTAGTGGACCACGCCCAAATCTGAAGAGCCGGCCGCCATTTTGAGAGTACTGTGGCAGCCGGCTATCGCTGCACCGCAAGAGCGGGAGCAACTCAACTACATGGTGAGCGAGACGCTGTAGTCGAAAGAGCGGGCGGTAAACAGCTGAATAGCGGAAGAGGCACAGTGTAGAAAAAGCGGGCGGAATGGCAACTGAAATGGTAAAGGGGCGCCCCACTACAGCGTGTCTTTAGGTGAAACGGATTGTGGGACAAGGTCAAGAATGGGAGAGTTACCAAAAGGCAAAAAGTTCCGCTTGATCCCGGGAGCCGGCCACCTATGTCGGGGGCGATCTCAGGCTACACCAGGAGAACACGACTTGGGGAGGGAGCCGGAGCCAAGCGCCCCCTCCGAGTCCGCGCCATCACACCGTCCCTCGGGGGCCTCCGTCAAGCGGTTCAGGGTGGCACCGCATTACATTGTTCACAAATGCAGTCACGTCCTCAAACAGTCCCCACTTTACTTTGACAATAGTGAAGCTGAAGCAAGTGCAAATAGGCTTCAGACAGTGTTACAAGCACTCCTCAAAACTTTGAACCATCAGAGTGCATGAGTTTCATGCTCGATCGATTGAGCTAGCCGGATTGGGCAACAAAAAGTATAAAATAGTTATGTAAATAGTTGTTTAATAAAATGTTTTACCCTGTTACTTTGCTGGTGTGTTGTATATATTTGTAATATTTGCATAGAGTTTATCGTTATTTTGGGCGGGGTGGGTGGCGGAGCCGAGCTGTATTGCAGCCATCATGGTGTGGAGTTCAGTTCATCTCAATAGTTTCGTGTTTGTCATGAGGGGTTGTTCCTAATGTTTCTATTTTAGCGAGGTGAAAAAGAGATCCCATTAGTGGCCTACTGATTTTGCTCGATTCCTTTTGTTTTTTTACACGATTTTTCGCTATCTGCAAAGACTAAACAGAGTATTGCGACTCTGTGCTTGTTTGTAAATAGAGAATGAACCAAAGAGAACCAATTCTAAAACAGTAAATGCTTGGATAACAATCAATCAAATGGAGAGAGAAGCAGGCACGACGGATTACAACGGGGGCAAAGGCCTGCGTTAACTACCCTTCACTATCTGCAAAGAGAGAGTACTCCTAATAGAAATGAGGGGGAGGGGGGGGGCAGCATTCAAAGCAGATCAGTGTGCATAAACACGAAAATGTTTTTACTTACCACATACTTGACATTCGACAGCTTATGATATTTGCTATTAAAAAACCATTGAAATTCACTGAAAAAACCATAGGTTAGAGACCATATATAGTTAGGAATTAGCATTTAAAAAACCTTGAAAATTCACTGAAAAAACCATAGGTTATAGACCATATATAGTTAGGGCTTAGCATTTAAAAAACCTTATTTTACTCACACAAAACCATTGAAATTCCATATATAGTTAGTTGCACTAACTATATATCGCGCACCCGCAATCCACTGCTGATGATGTCACATATTACATCCTTCATGACATGGTTAGTGACATCACTGATGACATCACTGATGACATCTCAAATGACATCACTGATGACATCACTGATGACATCTCAAATGACATCACTGATGACATCATCTAGTGTCTGTGTGTTTTTGTAAAGTTTAAATATGTTTTACATATTGAAGAATGAGTGGATGTATGGAAGACTGAGTGTGTGTGTGGCTGGCTGGGAGGTGTGTGACTCTGTGCATATCAATGTGTACTTGTATCAGTGATTGTATAAGAGAGTAAGTATGTGTTAGTATATGTGTGAAAAGTATGTTGTTCTGTGTTTAACTGTATAGATGAGGAAATCGAGGTGTGATTGATTCTTCACAGGACTGACTAGGTGTATGAGTGCATATGATAGTGTTGTAATAATGAGTGACTGTATGTATGAGTGATTGTATGGGTGAATAAGTGAATGTGTGTGTAGACGTAGGAATCAGTGAGTGCGTATGTAGTAACTGGTATTGGTGTGTCATGATGTCATCAGTGATGTCATTTGAGATGTCATCAGTGATGTCATCAGTGATGTCACTGAAGTATGGTGTTCTGTGTTTAACTGTATAGATGAGGAAATGGAAGTGTGATTGATTCTTTACAGGACTGACTAGGTGTGTGAGTAACTCCATGGATAAGTGGCAGTGTGTGAGTGTCTGCATAGGTGTATGAGTGCATATGATAGTGTTGTAATAATGAGTGACTGTATGTATGAGTGATTGTATGGGTGAATGAGTGAATGTGTGTGTAGACGTAGGAATCAGTGAGTGCGTATGTAGTAACTGGTATTGGTGTGTCATGATGTCATCAGTGATGTCATTTGAGATGTCATCAGTGATGTCATCAGTGATGTCATTTGAGATGTCATCAGTGATGTCACTGACCATGTCATGAATGATGTACTATGTGACATCATCAGCAGTGGATTGCGGGTGCGCGATATATAGTTAGTGCAACTAACTATATATGGAATTTCAATGGTTTTGTGTGAGTAAAATAAGGTTTTTTAAATGCTAAGCCCTAACTATATATGGTCTATAACCTATGGTTTTTTCAGTATATATATATATATATATATATATATATATATATATATATATATTCACTGAAAAAACCATAGGTTATAGACCATATATAGTTAGGAATTAGCATTTAAAAAACCTTATTTTACTCACACAAAACCATTGAAATTCCATATATAGTTAGTTGCACTAACTATATATCGCGCACCTGCAATCCACTGCTGATCATGTCACATATTACATCATTCATGACATGGTCAGTGACATCACTGATGACATCACTGATGACATCTCAAATGACATCACTGATGACATCACTGATGACATCACTGATGACATCTCATTTGACATCATTCTTGTGCTAATACGATAAACCTCTTCAGACTCTAATATAACCTTAGATACACTCAGTGTATACAGACACTCACACACTTCCACTCATCCATGGAGTTACTCACACACCCAGTCAGTCATGCAAAGAAACAATCTCATCTCCATTTCTTCAACTATACAGTTAAACACACCTTACTTATTGAAACATATACTAACACATATTTACTCTCTTATACAATCCCTGATACAAGTTCACAATGATCGATACAACCACTCACTCATTCGGTGGCTCTCATGCACAGTTATTTATATATGCCAACTCTCACATGTACTGTGTTTTACATATGTACTTACTATGACATGTAGCATTGAGATATCCATTCACTCATCAATACACTCATGCACACAGTCAACTGCCCATGTAGCTGTTTCCACATGCACTCTTGAACTCATACACCTAGTGAATAAACTGTTCACACATCTATGCATAGAGTCACACACCTTCCAGCCACCCCCACACAAACTCAATCTCCCATAGAAATACTTGGGCAAGCAATTAATAACACATATAGCCTCTCGTATAGCTAATGATCAACACATGCAGCAGTTTACAGAACAACAGACATAATGATGCACAAATTAAGACAGTTTAGTCACTAACCCATGCATTCAGTGAGACACATTTAATCACTCACTCATACAGTCAGTCACGCACCTACTAAATCCTTCATCCAGACACTTATACATCCACTCATTCTTCAATATGTAAGATATATTTTAACTTTACAGAAACATACAGTCACTGGATGTTGTCATCAGTGATGTCATCAGTGATGTCATTTGAGATGTCATCAGTGATGTCATCAGTGATGTCACTGACCATGTCATGAATGATGTAATATGTGACATGATCAGCAGTGGATTGCAGGTGCGCGATATATAGTTAGTGCAACTAACTATATATGGAATTTCAATGGTTTTGTGTGAGTAAAATAAGGTTTTTTAAATGCTAATTCCTAACTATATATGGTCTATAACCTATGGTTTTTTCAGTGAATTTTCAAGGTTTTGTAAATGCTAATTCCTAACTATATATGGTCTATAACCTATGGTTTTTTCAGTGAATTTCAATGGTTTTTTAATAGCAAATATCATAAGCTGTCGAATGTCAAGTACGTGGTAAGTGAAAACATTTTCGTGTTTATGCACACTGATCTGCTTTGAATGGTGCCCCCCCCCCTCATTTCTATTAGGAGTACTCTCTCTTTGCAGATAGTGAAAGGTAGTTAACGCAGGCCTTTGCCCCCGTTGTAATCCGTCGTGCCTGCTTCTCTCTCCATTTGATTGATTGTTATCCAAGTATTTACTGTTTTAGAATTAGTTCTCTTTGGTTCATTCTCTATTTACAAACAAACACAGAGTCGCAATACTCTGTTTAGTCTTTGCAGATAACGAAAAATCGTGTAAAAAAAAAGAAAAGGAATCGAGCAAAATCAGTAGGCCACTAATGGGATCTCTTTTTGACCTCGCTAAAATAGAAACATTAGGAACAACCCCTCATGACAAATACAAAACTAGTGAGATGAACTGAACTCCACACAATGATGGCTGCAAAACAGCTCGGCTCCGCCACCCACCCCGCCCAAAATAACGATAAAGAGCGGCTGCCATGATTGGTTGCGGAATGGCCACGACGGAGCTACGAAATGATGCTGCTCTCATGCTAACCCCAGCTTCAGTCTGAAACATCCAGAAACACTGTAGACTACCAATTCGATCAGTTCCGGTAGCGCCCCAATGTAACCCGGTAGAGAAGAACTAGCCCTCCCCTCTTTCACTGATGGTTCTTGTTGCCTGTCCCTTCTGTTCTCATTTAACAGAACTATTTAGCCTGCTGAAAGGGGTTGTGTTCCGACCGCTGGTTGGTGGAGACATTTTGACTATATTCTGGACCTGCGTTGTCGCGTAATGCGTCATATGACGCGCCGCGTTAGCGCATCCGGAAGTCATCCGGGGCGCGCAGCGCGTAACGTAAGTATAACAAGTCATGTGACTTGTTAATAAAACTTTTCATTGGTTCATTTTACTTTTCTTATTGTAATGATGAAAGGCTTGCTCATATGACCTAAAAATTACGCTTTTCATTACTTCCGAACATTATTTTTTCTTAAATATATGTTATAATGTTCCAGGCTAATGTACTTTCCCGGAAATTTTACAACTGTCCTGCAAGTAAAATATATTCTTTTTTCGAGAAAAAGAGCGTTTCTTCGTCCCATGATGGAGCCGTTGAGCAAAAGAGGGTCGACCTGCTGTCTTAGTCGCCGATACGCCTGAATATGAGATTCTTATCGATCACTTTATGTTGCAGGAATAGAAAACACAACAGCCCTTGACCATTTATCTTTACTGCGTTCCTTCGTATTATACCTTTTACCCTTCATGTAATTGGTCTGCTTTATTTCACTTGCCTTTTAATGATTCTAAAACAGTGACTATTATTACAAACTTTACCAATGTATATACTACTACCATGTTTTCTTTTAAAAACCTTTATTGTGAAAATTTCATTATACAAATACGAGCCTATAACCACGTGGGCCGGCCACGGAGCAAACTGTAATCGTATGTGATGAGTAGACATTTACACTGTAGAGGAACGTAACGGGCGGGCCATTAGGTTGCAAGAACTAAGGTGTCTAACAGTTACGGAATCGGTGGACGTACATTTTATAATTAAAATACGACAGGGCCAGTTACAATAAAATTATCTAGATATACATTTGCGGGCAAGTACCATGGGTGACGTTAATTCGAACTTTCAACAGTACAGTAATCAATAACACATCAGAACTTAATATCAATAGGGATGTCGAAATATTCAATCAATTCTCGTCCCCGCCCGCCATGTGCTTCAAAACTGCATACGTATCTCGTGATTTCAAGGTTCTGCAACCAGTACACAACAAGGAGTTACGAGTCCCATTTATTCCGGCGCCATTTTGGGCGAGGACGGGCAGGTCCAGGATATAGTCAAAATGTCTCTACCAACCATCGACTATGATGATGTTCATATGCTGTATTTATTAGAGTAACACTCATCTGCCCACATGAAATTAATTTACCACAATCTAAACATGTCATTTTAATCTTTCCAAAGTTCTTCTAAATATTTGGGACCGTTTCCCTTGCCTCTGAAGCTCTCAGTGCCACTTCTTTGATGAATGTACTAGCAGGTCAGGGGTTCTCCTCCAAATCTCTCTTTTATGCAGCACTATAATTAATTGGTGCCACCTCTCCATATGACGATGCATGGTATAGTTACCACAACTATATATTTTTTCGGTTCCTCTGGAGAGTTCATCGTGGCAGATGAAGCGTGTAACATACCGGGCATTTACCTTTTTTTGCATGTACAGGAAAGGAAAAAAAAATCGAGCGTTCGAGTTCTTAGGTGTCCCAGGGCCATTTTAGTGGACCAGGCCCAAATCCAAAGAACAGCTATCTCACAGGCTAATGGGGCGACCCACGCCGAGTTTCAGCATTGTAGGATGACCACACAAGTACAGCAACTTGCTAGACATCACCTCGGTGCCATCCGGATCTCGGCGCCCCACTGCAGATGAAGTGCCTCTCAACTATGAAACCACCAGAAAACGCTTGAGTCAGCTTTGTGTGAAGCCGCCATTTTGATTCAATCAATAGCGTCCCCCTGCACACATTCAGGGACCTGGTCGTGTCTTCAGGTCAAACGAATTTGGGACAAGATGCAGAAAGGAAAAGGAAAAAAGTTCCGCCGGACCCCGGGAGGTGGCCGCCTATGTCATGGGCGATCTTAGGCCACACCAGGGCAATAGTGAAGCTGCAGCAGGTGCAAATAAGCTTCAGACAGTGTTACAAGCGCTGCTCAGAACTCTCAACTATGACACCACCTCGGTGCCATCCGGATCTTGGCGCCTTGTGCTGGTTCCGGCCTATTCACACATCGGTCCGCTACTGACGCCACCTCACAGGCCAACGGGGCACCCCACGCCGACTTTCGGCGCAGCATTGTAGGATGGCCACACCAGTGCGGCAAATTGCTGGACACCACCTCGGTGCCATCCAGATCTCGGCGCGTTGTGCTGCCTTCGGCCTATTCGCCACAAGTGCGCACGCAACTCAGCTGCATAGCGAGTGAAACACCAAGGGGCGCCCCACTGCAGCCGAGGAACCTCCATCTTGGGGGCGACGCACAGCATCACATTGCTTTCCAATGCAGTCAGATCCTCAAACAGCCCCCACTGACTGACGCGAACTCACAGGCCAACGGGGCGCCCCACGCCGACTTTCGGCGCAGCATTGTAGGATGGCCACACCAGTGCGGCAAGTTGCTGGACACCACCTCGGTGCCATCCGGATCTTGGCGCGTTGTGCTGCCTTTGGCCCCATTCGCACATCAGTCCGCTACTGACGCCATCTCACAGGCTAATGGGGCGCCCCACGCCGACTTTCAGCATTGTAGGATGACCACACCAGTACAGCAACTTGCTAGACATCACCTCGGTGCCATCCGGATCTCGGCGCCCCACTGCAGATGAAGTGCCTCTCAACTATGAAACCACCACTGTGACATCCGGATCTTGGCGCGTTGTGCTGCCTTCGGCCTATTCGCACATCGGTCCGCTACTGACGCCATCTCACAGGCTAATGGGGCGACCCACGCCGAGTTTCAGCATTGTAGGATGACCACACCAACTTGCTAGACATCACCTCGGTGCCATCCGAATCTTGGCATCTCAACGCCTAGTGGTATCTTCCATACAGAAAATATTGTTACGCTACCTTTGGCCCCATTCGCACATCAGTCCGCAACTTAGACATCACCTCGGTGCCATCCGGATCTTGGCATCTCAGCGCCTTGTGGTGTCTTCTCGTCAGAAAATATTGTTGCGCTGCCTTTGGCCCCATTCGCACATCAGTCCGCTACTGACACCATCTCACAGGCCAACAGGGCGCCCCACGCCGACTTTCAGCATTGTAGGATGGCCACACCAGTGCGGCAACTTACTAGACACCACCTCGGTGCCATCCGGATCTTGGCGCGTTGTGCTGCCTTCGGCCTATTCGCACATCGGTCCGCTACTGACGCAAACTCACAGGCCAACGGGGCGCCCCACGCCGACTTTCAACATTGTAGGATGGCCACACCAGTGCTGCAACTTGCTGGACACCACCTCGGTGCCATCCGGATCTTGGCGCGTTGTGCTGCCTTCGGCCTATTCGCACATCGGTCCGCTACTGACGCCGCCTCACGTGCCAACGTATTTTCTCCGCATTTTATACCCTATGCCGCATAACAGGTCATGTGACTTGTTTATAAAACTTTTCATTGGTTCATTTTACTTTTGGTTTCCTAATGATGGAAGGCTTGATCATATGACCTAAAAACAACACTTTTCATTGGATGAAAACTTTTTTTTTTTCCAAACGATGAAAGCCCCACCTTGTTTCTGGATGTTTCAGACTGAAGCTGGCGTCAGCATGAGAGCACCACCATCTCGTAGCTCCGTCGTAGTCATTCCGCGAGCAATCATGGCAGCCGCTCCCCACCAGAAGCCTGCAGGAGTCGGGGCCCCCAAAACTTTTGATGAATTCTCAAGGCGGAGGGGACGCTTTCGAGAATGGGGTCCAAGACCTAGCAGACAAGCGTCCGATTTCCAAGGTGTCCCAGGGCCATTTCAGTGGACCAGGCCCAAAAAGGAAAGAGCCTGCCGCCATTTTGAGAGTCCTGTGACAGCCGCCTATCGCTGCACCGCAAGAGTGGGCGCAACTCAGCTGAATTGCGGCTTTTGACACAGTGGACCAAAAACGGACGGAATGGCAACTGAAACGGTAAAGGGGCGCCCCACTACAACAGATGACACTCCACCTGGAGAGGCCCGTTCACGCCGCCTCCCCCGGGGCGCCCCACGCCGTTATTCGGAGCAGCATTGTAGGATACCAAAACCAGTGCGGCAACTTACTGGACATCACCTTGGTGCCATCGTTCTGCTGCCTTGGAACTATTCGCACAACAGTTTGCTACTGAAGACCCACCCCCCGCGACGCCCCACGCCGTTATTTGCTGGGTGGCAACTTACTAGACATCACTTTCGTGTCATCTAGATTTCAGCGCGTTCTGCTGCCTTGGAACTATTCGCACAACAGTTTGCTACTGATGACCCGCCCCACGCCGGAAATCTGGACGTTGTGCTGCGTTGGGACTATTCGCACAGCCGACCGCTACTTCGTTGTTTTTCTCTAAAAATGTTTATATGTTATTACTATTTTTGTTTTCTTGTATATATTTATAAATTATTAAAGTTTTATAATCTTACTACTTTGTCGGAGTGCTATATATTTTTAATGTGACACATAATTGTAAAAACTTTGATGTACAAAGAGTCATCCCTGGAATCTTCCGCTTCACGCTCGGTCCCCTCCCCAATCACAATACAGGATGGTTTTCAGATAATAGCAACGCTTCTGCTGTGACGGATCTCATCGAGTGTGGGCCTTGATCTACTATAACTCCTTTGAAGAGGGGTGAATCTTTACAGCTGTGGCCATAAACTACATCTGCAGGGCTAGCTGATACCCTAGGACCAGCCTGGACAATCGGACACAGAGGAAAAGGAGTGTCAGAGGGTGCAGTAGTGAATAGGGCGAAAGGGAGGTGTCGGGCGGGCACAGGGTGTGATTCTCAGGAAAGAGCAGCGCAGATGGGGGGAGGTTTATTACCCATGCATAAGACAGAGAGCGGGGGTGACCACTGCCTGGGGGAGATGCTTGCGAGGGTGGGGAGCCATGCTAAGGATCGACAGCGTGCACAGAGTGGGTCTGGTCAAGGCATCTAAAATGGCTGCCGTGCACGACAAAAGTGTGGCATTTGAAAAAAGACAAGATGGCGCAGACAATGTTTTTCAACACTTCCTGATTTCCTTCGAATCGAACGTTAACAGACGTTGGGGCATATTACCAAAGTTAAGCGATATTTATCCCTAACGATGCATTGCAAAGATTTTTTTACCGTCAGAAATTATCGCAGATAAACCTTGCTATTATCAAAGTTTATCGCAAATACGATAAAAACCGACCGCAATGCATTAATATCGCTGAAAACTCAGCGATATTCATGCATTACCGAGCTAATCCTCTTAGCCATGTTATCCACCTCCCATAGGATAACATGGCTAAGAACTGCTCAGGGCAGCTGTTACTTTTTGGAGATATTCGCGCTTATCTCGAATATTTCCAAAAGTTGATAATAGGAGATAGCGATGTTAGCGACTGTTTCCAGTCGCTAACATCTTGGCATGCCCACTTTGCATGTCATTAGTGATAAATATCACTCACATGCAAAGTGGGGCCCAAGATGGTCGCTATCTCCTACTAGCCGTCGCTAACTGGTGTTAGCAACAGCTAGGTAATACAGATATAATTTTATCTCCGCGAAGCGCAGCGCTGTTACAGATATATATCTTGTTTTTGAACGTTAATTTCTCAAAATGCACTGAAGCACATATATTGAGACCTAGCAAAGGCACATCGGGCTACCAGTCCCTAATATTTTACCAAGTTTCGTGCAAATCCATTCAGCCGTTCGATTATTATTATTATTTATTTTTTTTGCCCCGCGGGGCCCTTTTAAAACCTCCACATCAAACCTAGGGGATCAGCGAGGATCTACTATGCCCCCTTATGGTCATTTGCCCCTTCGCTTTGGCCTCCTCTTGTCTCTCGATCCTACCGAGAGACAAGATGGCGGCCGCTACGGACTGTTTGGAATGTTTACAGACACCGGAGAGCCAATCAGCTTCGCTTCGCAAAGCTCCGTAACGCGAAAAGTACGCGAAGCGGTGCGCTGTTACAGATATATATCTTTTTTTGAACGTTAATTTCTCAAAATCCACTGAAGCACATATATTGAGACCTAGCAAAGGCACATCGGGCTACCAGTCCCTACAATTTTGCCAAGTTTCGTGCAAATCCATTCAGCCGTAAGATTATTATTATAATTTTTTTTTTTTGCCCCGCGGGGCCCTTTTAAAACCTCCACATCAAACCTAGGGGGTCAGCGAGGATCTACTATTCCCCCTTATGGTCATTTACCCCTTCGCTTTGGCCTCCTCTTGTCTCTCGATCCTACCGAGAGACAAGATGGCGGCCACTACGGACTGTTTGCGGCCACTACGGACTGTTTGGAATGTTGACAGACGCCGGAGAACCAATCAGCTTCGCTTCACAAAGCTCCGTTGCGCGAAAAGTACGCGTCCTAGGCCGCTGCCCGGTCCGCGCTTACAGATATATATCTTTTTTTAAACGTTAATTTCTCAAAATCCACTGGAGCACATATATTGAGACCTACAAAAGGCACATCGGGCTACCAGTCCCTACAATTTTGCCAAGTTTCGTGCAAATCCATTCAGCCGTTCGGGCTAAAAGTGAGGCCAACCGCCCTATGGAAATTAACATGGGAAAAACGCGTTTTGGGACCCCCCTTTTTTCTCGGCCCCCCCTTGACGAACCCCCCCCAAATTTTCAAAGGCTGCTCAGAAACAAAATGTGCCATTTTCCTGAAAATTTCAGCCAATTCCGTCCACAAACGGCAAAGTTATTAGACATAGAATTTTCAAAAATCCCATAGAGAAAAAATCCTAACTATATATACCTACTGGCAACCGCCAGTAGGTTATTTATATATATATATATATATATATATATATATATATATATATATATATATATATATTTATATATTAGCAGCCCGCCCCGGCGTTGCCTGGGGCAGCATTTTAGGCTTCTGTGCACTCCCGCCCGGGTCCCCGACATTGCTCAGACCGCCTTGCCTTTGCCTTACCTGAGGCTCCGCTCCTCCGCCACTCCTCTTTTAGGCTTCTGTGCACTCCCGGCCGTGCCCCCTCCCGCCCCGACATTGCCCAGCCCACCTCGCCTTTACCTTACCTGAGCTTCCGCTCCTCCCCACGCTCCGGACTTCATCGCCGCTCGTCACTGCTCCTCCCCGCCTGTCGTCATCACGCACGTCTAGGTCGCGGTCAGCACTACGTCGCGGCGCTAATTTACGTTTTATTTTTATTTTATGTCACCTATGTCCATCTACACACCCTGAGGATTCCAACAATGTATTGGATGTGTGGATTGGCGCTGTGGTTCCCGAGTTTACCTTGCCAAAAGGTTTCTGTTCTCTCTTTATAATAGTGGTATAGATATATATATATATATATGTTCCAACGAAAAGAGTTGCCCCCAAGAAGAGCCTCCAGGTAGATTAATGTTGCACTACTTTTATTGATGTAAATGCAGCAGCCGTAGTCAATAAAGAACTTGCTTCCTTTTCCATACGCCATACGCGTTTCAGGTTCTCCCTTCATCAGTGGCGTTTTAGCAATAGCAAAGTTGAGGCAGAACATGCAGTTGCTCAGTTTTATCGACCTGCCTCCGTGGGCGTAGCCCCCATGGCCTTCTGGTCGATGTAGTACATTTCATAGTTTTCCTCCAGTGAGGCTGCCATGTACATGTGTATGCATGTACATGTGTATATATTAAAAAGAAGACAAAATAAGAGAGCGAAAAACATACAAGTATCGTAGAGACAAAGCCGACTATGAATGCGGGAGAATATTCACATTTGCTAAAAAATACGATTCGATGAAGATTTCCAAATACAGTGTTCTTACCAAAATCCAACCGGGAAATAAGACTCCTCAGCCTCAGAATTAAGTTCAGCAATCGAAAGTGAATCCGAAACAAACACTAGAAACAGGGGAGGTACACAAGTCCCAGCTACCATCTCACTAAAAGAAGAGCTGAATTTTGTAGTGGAGGAGAGAAAACAAACACTAAGACCACGACAACAGCAGAATCCACAAGGAAAAGCAATACCATCAAACGCCGCGAAAGGAGGCGTGCCAAACGGAAGGAGAACAGACAAAACGGTATCAAACATGTCGATGGAATCGCAGATAAACCCAGACTAAGACCAACAACATCACGGTAACCAATCTAGCCAATATAGATCTGAACAGGGCAGAATTACAGCTACTCTCTCTTGGAATCTTCCTCTGCCCAGAGAGCATATTTGACTATGCTGCAACCAGGATGGACATATGTAAAGGCATTGGAAAACTAAAACTTAAAAAATACTACCTCCTCAAAGAAAGACTTAATGAGGATATACAAAAAGAGGGGGAGACGGAATTTGGCCAAATACTATCTCCATGCAACTTAACAATACAAGACATGCCACTCCTAAGTGACCTACAGGACTTGGCTCAGGAAAATGCAACATAAGGAGCCAGCAGTCAACCGCCCTTTACAGAAGTGACAGTTAGACCCAAAGATCATGCAAAGACGGTCAAAGCAAGATCTACGTTCATCCCTGTCATGCCCAGGGACACAATAGATACATTTCATGAACAAATCACGTTGGTGCTCAAACAATTGAACCGAAAAATTAAAAATGCTAAAAAAATAAAAAAAGAATAAACAAGAAATCAAATACTATCAGCTAATGACCAAACTTAAAAACAACAAAGACATCATCATAAGAAATGTGGACAAAGGTGGTAACTTGGTCATCTGGGATAAAGCAGACTACATAAAGGAAGCCATGGAGCAGTTGGCTCACAGACAATGCTACCGTAGGAGTGATCCAGCCTCTCTAAAAGCCACTTATAACAATTATTGCAGCAAGTTAATGGCCTGGCAAGGCATGGGCTTAATTTTAAAGGAGGAATACAAGTTCCTAAAAAATTATACACCAATAACTCCTGTAATCTATTTTATTCCCAAACTTCACAAAAATTCAGATAAACCACCAGGCTGCCCAATAATACCGCCATGAATGGATTAATGGAAACAACCACCCAGTATGTCGACCACTTTCTTCAGGAGTTTGTTCAACAATTTCCATCATTTCTAAGAGACAATGGAGGTTTCCTAGCCACAATTCATAACTTTTCCTGGCAACCACATTATTTGTTGATCACCATGGACATCACAGCGCTCTACACGAGCATTAATCACAAAAACGGGCTGCGAGCTGCACAACATTATCTTAGAAAAAGAGCAGTGACAGAAGAACAGCACAGTAAAATGCTCTTGGACATGATAGACGTTTGTCTAAATAACAACATTTTCTTATTTCAGAACATGTTATACCAACAGCTCCGGGGTGTAGCCATGGGGGCCAGCTTCTCCCCCAGCTAGGCTTGCCTCCACATGGGTTGGTGGGAGGAGCTGGTCCTACACAGGAAATTTGAGAAAATCCTTAACACCAATATGAAAACATGGCTGAGATATGTTGACGATTTGTTTTTAATATGGCATGGATCAGAATCTTTAGCAAAAGAGTTCATTGAACAACTGAATGTAAATGATATTAATCTGCAATTTACTGCAAACATCCGCCCAGACATGGTCATGTTTCTAGATACAGTAGTTTACATCGACAATGGGAAATTAGAAACCAAGGTACACAAGAAACCAACAGTAGTAAATTCTGTCTTGCATGCGGAAATTGCACATCCCAAGCATCTCATCCAAAGTATTCCCTGTGGGGGGTTGATTCAATTAAAAAGAATGTGCAGGACTGACATAGAACTACATGCCGCTCAGGAAATCAGTAGAGTACGCTTTCTGGAAAGGGGTTACTCTAACAAATGCTTAGATGCTGCTATACTTAAAAGTGAGAAGTTAGACAGGGCCACCCTACTAAAATTTGAAGAACCGCAGCCACAAAGGGCTGCTGATCAGAACAACGAACATACACCAGGGGAGGCCTTTAGAATAATAATAGGGTTTAGCAAACAAGACAAAACCATCAATCGGATTATCCGAAGAAATTGGCCAATCGTAGGTAATGTCCCTGCGATCGGCCACCTTCTACCATACAAACTGTCTATCACCCATAGAAGAGCGCCCAACATGAGAAAGATCAGTTGGTGCAAAATAACCCCTTAGACAGACAGAAGGGTAACTGGCTGAGTCAGAGAAAAGGATTTTACAAATGCAAATCGTGTAAAGTCTGCCAACATGGCACCAATAAGACATCTTACTTAACGGCATTTAGCAACAAAGAGCAAGGCATAACCAAGGCACTTACATGCAAGACGGAATATGTTGTATATGTCCTGGGATGTCCCTATGGGCTTAGGTACCTGGGAAGTACCAAGCTACAGGGACATAAAACGATATTGCAACATATTAGAGCAATTAAAAACCAGGATCAGGTGTACCCGGTAGCCAGTCACTTTGAGGAACACCATCACTCAGACCCCAAAGATCTACAGTATCATCTTATAGATATTGGACCGGCAACCAAAAGAGGAGGTGACAGGGAGAGAGCACTACGTGAGCTAGAAACAAGATACATACTAGAGTGCGATTGTAAACATCCAGGAGGATTGAACACGACTGAAGATCTGTATACATGTCTCTGATAACTATAAGCTAATAGTAAAATGATAATACAAACTAAGATAGAGCCACTTGCATGATCAGGACAAATGCTGCGAATAGCCAAACAGTAGCAGAAGTCAGAAGAACAATAATGATTTTAAATAACTGTTTTTCATCCGATTTTCATGTACATCTAAAAACATGTTAGCACAATCACTTTTTTGAATGTATTGCACTATTAAACACCTATTGGTCATATGTTTACACTGATTGATATCATTGTTTACAATCAGGGGATTGTTAGATAGAGTTCAAGATCAAACTGGTACTGTACACCATGCGAAATTTGCACAAGAAATAGGAATGTTTATGCAATTTGAATTTTGTTTTTATGAATTTTAAACCAATAGGAATTGTCATAACTTTAATACATCGTAGAATCCCCAATTTGTATCTTTATGGGGACAGGGAAGGTTAGCGTTAAACCAAGGTATTTAAACCTGTATTTAAACCTGTATGACGAAGCACTCTTTCCTGTTTGATTAGAGAATAGCACTATTTTCAAACAGTACTGTAAATACGCACATTTTGCACATAACTTTCTTAAGAGTCTTAAAAAATATATAAATATCACTTTTAATGTTTTTTAACCCACTTGCAGTCTGATTAAGCAGACTCTGTGGGCGACAAGAAAATGTGTATTCATGACTCAACAAGCCCACTGATATGCCCAATATTGATACCATATCTTAGTGACGAATTTTTATATTGAGACAATTAACTTTCTAATATCAATATGAATTTCATCTATGATTGTGAATGAGAAAAATTGAGTTCACATACTCAATATGACCAGCACACTACGTTATGTGTGTTGATATATGCACTGTCCCTTTAATCACGGGGGAGAAAGAGGAAAAACGGTATAAAAAAAGAGCAGCTGACTATACAGCGCGTCATGTGATCAAGGCTTTGGGGAGCCGAAACGCATAATGGCAGGCATGCTGATGCAACAATAAAAAGACATTTGTGTGCACCTTATATGTGGTCAGCGCTCCAATCTTCAGGACTGCAGGGCCAGTGGCGAGTGGAGTGCTTGGAATGTACATGTGTATGTGCATGTGCACATGTACATGAACATGTATATATGTACATGAACATGTATATATGTACATGAACATGTATATATGTACACACACGTGTACATGTACACACACGTGTACGTGTATATGTGTACATGTATATAGATATATTCACTGAAAAAAACAAAGGTTACAGAGGTGTTATAGTTACCTGATGTTAGACCCAGCGAGTTCTGGCTGGTTGGGATGCATCGAAGCCAGACAGAATCCACCATCCTAGATAGGATGAGTACGATACACTTGTCTGATAACCTGTGCTCACTCATAGCTAGCTTGACAGAGGGTAGTCAGGTTTATTCTCAGAATCAAAGTGTAAAAAATTGGCACAGCGCTGCACTTGCAAAACACAGTGATTACACTACAAAAAGACTTCACACCGTATTACCGTATGCATCAATCACTGGTCTTTATATTACACACAATTAAAAAAGCTCAAAAGGCCACAGTCGAGAAGACTATGCTCTGTTTCTCGTTCACTTTCCAATAAACCCCACATCTACTGAAGCAGAAGTGGAGGCCACTCTTCTCCCACAGTGCAGCAAAGACCTGGAACAACCTCTCCATGCACCTCCAGATCATCACCTCACTTCCGAAATTCCAAACAGCCTTCAAGACATGGCTGCTCGAATAAGCCTCTGGGACCTGCAAGTGCCTCAATACTGAATTCGATGATTAGCTGCTCTTTATAAATCCTGATTGAGTTTTTTGATTGAAATCAAAACGACATACACATTGGATATATGCTTTACGGTTATATGCAAATGTTGAACTTAACCAATAGCAGCAGAACAGCATGAACAAATATGTACCAGTCATAGATTTTCACTTGCCCCTGTATCCCCTCAGCATTGGAAGCGGCATAAACCCATGTGCATACTTCCCCGAGGTGTTCACGATCCAAGCGATCCCTACCACATCAAAAGCAACAGAAATATGTATGCAGACTGTTCAGAGGTATTCCACTTTCCCACTATCACATTAGCATAAAACACAACATTCCCGAAATCGCTTACCCTGTACAGTTGTAATGGTCAAGAAATCACAGGTTTTGTCTAGGCCTCGTTACCCAGCCCTTCATCCGCTCAAACTACACCGGCTAACGATACACGTTGCACCCGCTGGTGACGATTTGATAGCTTGTCGAGACCACATAAAATGGAAGAAAACCGTTACTTAAGTTTCGTCCACCCAGATTAGGCCAGGGAAGTTATTGCAGCCCATTGATAAGGCTCCTTCCCCCCACGCGACCGAGCAAACCGCTGGCGCGCTATGAGTACTATCTCCCGAACATCGGGAGACTGATCCCCGTTCACCCGGTAATACACGGAACTCAGTACCTTGATTGTTCCGTTCCTTGGATCTAATAACACGCCGTTTTCTACCTGGCCGGCACCCACTGTGGTCAGGCTGATTCCCTTGGCTATCATGGCTTGCAATATTTAGGCATTATTCTGTCCTAATGATGATCCCTGTGATTCTTTAAATGGGATCGAAACGCCGTCGACTTTTTAAAACACCATATACTTTGAAATGTGCAAACTGCTACGTTAGGCTAGTAATGGTGTTAAAAGGAATTTCTGTTATTGTAATATTTACAGAAAACTACAGCTTTTGCCTAAAAACTCTATTATATTCTCTGACTACTTTCCTCACTATGCCGATTTGTATATGTTTGGGTACAGGCTTGTGCCCCTCTCTATGTAATTGTTGAAGGTATCCTTTCAAAACATACGTTGTTTAAAGTAAAAAATTGGACCTCTGTCCGGCTGGACAAGTCAATACTTAATATGTTATGTTATGTTAAAATCATTTATTACGCGCACAGATGCTCCAGCAAAGGAGCGTCCTGGCGCCAAAGGAGCGTCCTGGCGCCATATACCACACGCTGCAAAGTGCGAGCTAGCACAGCTTTTCCCGTAGCAAGCTCGGGTCCCTCGGACTCAGCAAACTGTCCCAGCACTCCTTAAATTACGGCACCCCAAGTGCACACTACTCTGCTCAGTGTGGTTACTGCACACATCAGGATGGTCCTTGTACCAATTAACAATAACTTAAACCCATTTCTGCTGCACCCTGCGCGGTCTTTAACGATCTCATGGAAACGGGGAGAACTTTCTATTTCTAGTATCTTGTGGACAGTAGGCCAGCCAACCAACCCATGGAGAGTGCTTCAGGACCCGGGCCATGGCAGTTGTAATTAGCTGTAGGCTAGCAACATTCAGTCAATATCCCCCTAGTGATAATCCCCATCCTGGAGTGTGATAAGGCCCAGGCCACCACAAGTCTGCAGATAATCCAGTTGCAATCGCTCCTGCCCCAATGGTTCCTCTTTTTAATGTCCCAGCGTTGAACCAGCGTAGTATGGTCCAATCCCAAACTCCTCAGAACAGTCCTCCAGTAGTTCCAAAAAAGGCCTTTGAAGATGAGATCAGTTCAAAAGGCTACCTTTGAAATGCACAGAACCCTCAATTCTTTTTCCTCTCTGCCATCCTTCCCTGCGAGGCTTGATCTATATTTTAGTGGGTCCCTTGGATGGAGGTGCCAATTCCACCCTCTCTTAACCTTCCCTGAAAGGTCCCTCCGAGTCTGAGGTCTGTAGTGCCCCTTGAGCCCTAGTTTATGGCTGATCAGCAATGCACAGATGTAGCAGTCCCCTAGCACCCATGGGTGGGTTAGAGACAGGCTGACAGGCCCACATAGAGCCACAAGCACAGAAATGCCCACTTTCTCAAAATGGCAATTCCACATTAGTAATGTCAAGTCCACTCACACTACCGGAGAGGATTAACCATTACTAATCCATCGATACCAAACTCCATACTGCTACTTTATTGCATGTAGGAACTACAGCTCTAGATGCTTTCCAGAGATCTCTCATGTTAATCAATGCGAGAAGTAGGTCTCACCTGTACTGAAAATACCATCTGGTGTCTTTCACTTCTAGAGCAAGCCACACACATGTACCCTTGCCCTACCTCTTCCGGACATCCCACCCGGCCCCCAGGGAGTACTCAGATGTAGTGAGAGACACAATATTTATAGATATTTACTAAGCTACTGCGTAAGTTAAATCACTATTCTTTCTGTATACTAATAATAATACACCTTCTATAGAGCGCTAGCTACTCCTGTAAGGAGTGTCCCAGCGCTAAGCAGTCAAAATGATGCTGAGGAGACAGATGGACGAGGGGGCCTAAAAAAGCCAAGTCTTGATGTTTTTGCGAGGGATTGCCCCAGCGGAAGCGAATCCAGAGTTTAGCAGCAAGTAAGCAAAAAGATCTGTAGCCAACTTGTGCTTTCTTGGTTCTGGGCACTTGCAAAAGTAGTGCCTCCGAGGACCTGAGGCAACTTCTAGGAGAATATGGAGCAAGAAGAAAGTGGAGATATGTCTGCCCTGCCTTCCTATGGATCCTGTAACAGTAGCAGAGGGCCTTGAAAGAAAGGTGCATTTCCACCGGAAGCAAGTCCAGTTTCTGAAGTGCCCTACTAGTAGATGAACTTTTGGGGAGTTTAAGCAGCATGTAGGCCGTCAAATTCTGTGCTCGCTGGAGTCTCCTGATCCTAGTCTAAGAGGCTCCCAGGTATAACATGTTACAGTAGTTCAACCGAGAGACTACTAAAGCCTGGATCACAGTTTTCTGGGCCGAGAATGATAGGAGGTGGATAAAATGTTTGAGAGATCTAATAATGCCAAAACACTTGCCCGCTAAGGCTGTTATTTGATTCTTTAAAGTCGGTTTATCATCAAACCAAACACCCAGGTTTTTAACCTTGGGTTAGGCTGGGGAAAGGGACACAGGGATTCTGGCCACCAGGCTGAGGACCAGATTGTGTACTGCTTGCCAAGGATCAGGACCTTTGTCTTACCTGCGTTTAACTTCAGACAGCGAAGGCCAATCTAGTGGGATACCTCAGACAAGCAGGCCCTCAGAGCTACGGCAACAGCAGCTGAGTTCTGGGACAAGGTGATAATCAGCTTAGTGTCAGCAGCGTAGGATATTATTTCAAAGCCATGTCGCACAATAATGTCTGACAGGGGGCGGATGTACAAATTAAAAAGGGTGGGGGCTCAGTGAGGAGCCCTGTGAAACTCCCTGAGGCAAAGGAACCACCTTGGGGGAGACAGGCTTCTGGAGGACATGGAAAGTACAGTTTTCCAGGAAAGAGACCAACCACTTTAGTGTTTTATGTCCCACACCGTAACTCCATAACCACTCCACAAGACAGCCATGGGACATGGTGTCAATAGCAGCACTTGGGTCCAGTAGGAGTAAAGCTGCAGTGTCCCCATTGTCTGGCACATGGACTGCGAGGCTAACAGAAGGGCTAACACGGTGCTTTATCGGGGGCGGAAACCAGATTGTGTCCTACGTAGAAGATCTCTTTCCTCGACGAAAGCTGACACTTGCTTGTTGATATATTTTTCAGCTATTTTAGATAAGAAGGGAAGGAGGGAGATGGGCCTGTAATACTCTTGCTTAGCCGGATCAAGTGGGGGCTTTTTTTGCAAGGGAACAACGGAGGCATGTTTCCAGGTAAGAGGTACAGGGCTGCCACAAAGGAACTGTTAATCAATTCCTTATATACAGGAAGAAGTTCTATAGAACCCCAATCCAGGATACTAGGTGCGGACAGGTCGAAAGGAGAACCTGGCTTGATAGAAGACACGCAACCCTTCAGCTCAGCCTCATCAATAGGTTTGAAGTGGAGCAGGTGGTTGCCTTCATTAGAAGGCTCAAACCAAGTGTCACAGTAGCGAACATATCTAGCTGCCTCTGGAAAGGAGGAATAAATGGTAGCAACTTTGTTCGAAAAAGCTCTGCCAATGTTTTGCAGCACTCCTTAGATGATATTGTTACTGCAGACACTTGATCCAGTGAAGTTAATGCTTTCACAATAGAGAAGATCTCCCTGGAGGAGTTTTGGGTCATCCCAATTTTATTTGCATAAAATTCACGCCGCACCTGCCTGATGCCACAGTGATAGATTTTTAGGGCAGATCGATATGCCTCCTTACTGGTCTGGTTGAAAGACCTACCCCATACGCGCTCACAATGCTTAGTTTTTTTAGTGTGGCCAGGTCATCATTGAACAAATCAGCCATAGGATTGGTTCTGCAAGCCCTTTTTTACACCATAGGTGCAATGGAATCCAGTGCTCCCAAAATCCAGTTTTTAACCTGATTATTGGCGGTAGTGAGACAGCTGTCAAGTATAGGTCGGCTTGCTGCCAGTGTTGCAGTAAGAATTGGTGAGGTAACCTTCCCCCATCTCTGAGTTTTCAGCTTCACTCCAGAAGGAGCTGTAGGGAGATGTTCTGGGAGATCCAAAAAGGAATAGCCCTATGATCAGACCAGACCAGTGGCAGGGGGCACCTCACCACTAAGTCTGAAAGATAGAAAAAATAGAATCCAGCGTATGTCCACACTTGTGAGTGAGCTCAGAGACCAGCTGGGGCAGTTGGACTGGCTAAGGCTGCAACCATAGCTGAAACTAAAGGGCATATCAAATCTTCAAAAAGATTAATATTCCCAACTACAGTAAAGTTAGAATAGTGCAGGATTAGTGGGGGAAGAATGTCTGCTAGAGAAGATATAAAACTGCCAGCCAGCCCTGGTGGCCGATAGATCAGAATCCCTGAAAAAGTGAAGTTATTAGAGCAAAACAGGGAGAAAAGTGCCGCCTCGCAGCCCAATATGGCTATTGTGGTGAAGCTGCACTTCAAAGATTGTTTGTACACAATAGCGATACCCACCCCCCACAAATACTGGAGTTGCCTATCCAGCCTTACTAACCCATAACCTGATGGAACTGCAGCCAGAATGTCAGGCTCGCAGTTTTCGGAGAGCCATGTCTCAGTCAGGAAAATGGCATTAGGCGCATGTTCACATATAAAATAAAATATTTCAAGTTTGTGCCTCTCTAAAGAGTGACGGTTTAAGGAGAAGAAGAAAGCTTTGTGTGCGGTCTGGGGAGTAACTTCTGACTGCCAGTCAGTGCTTACCTTGAGGACTGCTGGGAGAGTCGCTAAGAACTCAAAGCCACAGGCCCGGCTCCTTCTATCCAGGTCCAACGTGATAGCAGGCACCTTGGGCGAGGTTGCTCACTTCCTCAAATTTGCCGGAGAATATTGCATGATAGCTGAGGTCACACAGGCAGGGGCCAGGCCCCTGGTGTCATCCGGACAAGGCCGGGCGCAGACAGGCTTGCCTTTGGCTGCGCGGACGCAGTCACACCATCTTTAAATAGCCCACCTCTAAAATAAAACTATACTAAAAGAAGAAGTGACAAAGTTAAAACCATATACAAGCACATGAAGGATAGCCTGACCTTAATACGGCTTCCAACTGTGATGGAGCCAGGCAACCAAAGCACAAGATTGTGCTACAAGGAAAAGAAATGCTTTCTTGTAGTGGACAGCAGACTGTCCAGGAGTAATGACTGATACTATCTGTAACATATGTCATCTGATCTATTATACCGTTTTTAAAGCTGGTGTACTATTTATCAGTGAACTAGCCTCTACACTGACACATGTTCCCTGCTTTTGTATGTGTATGGTAGTGCTTTGTGGCAATCTAAGCTGCTAATGAGACTTCACTCCACAGCGATGATTGAGATTAGTTCTGTTTTCTGATATACTGAGAAGTTTCCTTAGACCGCTCTTTCTTTTGTGATAAATGACAAGAGTACTACATTACAGTAAATTCATCTGTTCACTAGGATCTTTCTCTGGGGTGATGGCTCAGTGTAGTAGACATTTACAACAGACTCTCCTCTTTGCTCACTCCTTTCCGCTAAGATCTCTCTACTGGTTGTATGTTGTAGTGGTTTGCCTAAATATGATATTTGCACTAAAACCTCTTTCCAGGTTCACAAATGGAGTTGTGGGGTTTGCAATAGACTAGCCTATATGCGCTTAGATGTTGTACTTTGGTAATTAGTGTTTAGAGTAGGAATCTGAATATAAAAAGATTAGTGTTTAGAATAGTGGTTCAGAAGAGACAGGATTGTCCGCTGAGAACTGTCTCTTAGCTGATAAGTGAGTGTAATGGGTGTGTGAGTGTCTGTTTAGGTCTGTGAATCGTTCTCTGGGTCTGTAAATGGATGAGAGTGACTGTATGGATGTGTGAGTGACTGTATGGATGTGTGAGTGACTGTATGGGTGTGTGAGTGGGTGTCTGGATATAGGAGTAGGTGTGAGAGTAGTTGAGTGGGTCTGTGAGTGAGTATTCTTTTTATATTTAAGTGTTCACAGGCTCAGTGGATCCCTTGTGGATTCACACTGGGGCCAAACTGAGCGCTGCAATGAATCTGCAGATCCTCGCAAGCAAAAATGCATTTCCCCACATGTTCTTGCCCATGAGATGTCCCTCACATACCCCTCCATTGGTCCCTTGGGGTTAGGATACCTGTACCCTGACCCTTTATACCCTATTATTAATTTGTCCCCCTGGTAGTCGCAGTGCGTGTATTCTGCGGACTTCTTCCTGCCCTGATTTTGCTCCTGAGACTTTGTCGGGCCCTAATGCTGTGCTCCGAAGCGGGATTCTTGTGGTGTGCTGACGGCGGGACTGCGAGCTCCAGGATTCTCTGCAGCCCGATACCTGCCGCACCTGTGAGCTCTTCCCGCCCCCCCTCCACCCACTCTTCGGTCATAAGAACACGCCCCCTGATGCGCATCGCGGAACGCGCGCGGGACTTCGACGGGCTAAGAAAGGGCGGGCCGTCTGAGGCCGTCCGAGGTCGAGAGAGGTCGGGTTGGGTCCCCCCTCTATCATGTGAGTTGCGGACTATACTGTTTTCTTTTTCTTTTTTTAATTTTTTTTTTTATCATTGTTGTGGGGTTCGTTGTGATTATTCCTTTTAATTATTACATTTGGGTTTGGTGCAATCTTTCGTACTAATGCTGGCGGCTCATTTTGAGTACTCTCGAAACTATGCCTCTACGTTCTGGGAAAGAAAGACTTGTACAAGTTACCACATCGAATGGGGTGTTTACCGGCACTATTGACCACTTTTTTAAACGAACAACATGCATTTTAGAAAAGGAAATTGCTCTTGCCGAAAAACGTTTATCTATTGATCTTGTAACAGGGAAGCGGTCATCGTTGGGGAAAATTGGGCAGGTAGCATCTCCCCCTCAACTATGTCAACTTGATCCTAGTGTTAACTCACGCCCAAGCCCGGAAATGGTGCCAGTGGACTTGGAGTCCGATGTTGTCAGCCATGTTTTAGATACATCAATGAATAGTTCTCTTACTAACAGCCTATTGAATATTGTTGCTGATAGCTCTATATTATCTAGTTCATCACTTAGTCTTGAGCATAAAACCCCAACCACGGGAGAATCTCTTAAACTCAAATCTAGCAAGAGGAAAAGAGTAGAGAAATTCCAGAAGGGGGGAATTGCGAAGATATCTAAAAACAAGTGTACAACACAGTCTAAACAAGTTCTAACTACACCCCCTACCAACACTCTTGCCCCTATAAATCCTACCGAACATTTTCCAACTCATAGAACTGACGACGTTCTCTTGGGCAAGATAGAATTTTTGGTAAAATCTTTAATGCTGCCGTTACTAGAACGCACAAGGATGTTAAATGACAAAATGGACCAGATGGATGTGCTAGTAAGAGAAAACACGGTCACGCTAAAAAACCTAGCAAAAAGTCCAGTAAATATAGTAGATGTCCAATCTGGAGGTCAGAAACCATCTAAAAATGACATCTCAGGCTTAGTGTCAACAGCTAAACCTGCACCCTTGTGGGGGTGAGTTCAACGGAAGTACTATGGAAGCTGGTTCCGCTGCCGGAAAGCTGTTGGGGGTGGGAGGCCACGGGGAATCCCAATGGGGGCCAGGGACCCAAGTTAACTAAGTGAACTGATAAATTAAGACCCAATGATTAAAATAGTTTCATGGAATATCGCAGGGCTTAAGGGGAAACTAGATGGGGTGGAATGGGGAGAGTTTATAGACGTGCATGATATTCTAATTTTCCAAGAAAGTTGGGCACTTGACCCAATCTTTCGTGCGGGCTATATTAACTTTTATAAACCAGCTATTAGGGGGGGAGAAGGGCAGACGGTCCGGTGGCCTGACAATATGGATTAGACAATCCCTTGGTTATAGGCCATTGGTATTGATAGTCCAAAATATGGATATTCTGGGATTAAAACTTTGTAGGGAAAATCATCAGTATATATTTATAATTAATATTTATGCACGGGGCCTATCAGGAAGGCGGAGTCCAGCAATTATTGATGATCTTGAAATTTTGCTGGATTCATTTGGGAGGGACAAGTTTATAGTAGTGGCAGGGGATTTAAACTGCACCTTTGAACCCCTTCCGAGTGAGGGAGAGGACACCTATGGAGAGGTTGACCAGATATGGAATGTCCCACACCTTGCCCTAAACCCTATTAAAAAGGTTACAGAGGCAGCTCTGTACTGGCTAGGCTTGTGCCTGGAGAGGGGCCTAAGAGCAGCCAATGGACGAGCAAACTCGGACAAAACTGGGCAGGTAACCTTTGATAATGGAGCCAGTACAAGCAGAATTGATTACTTTTTAATCAAACTAGAGTTTTGGTCATTATTAGATGACATGGTAATTTCTGCGCGTCCAGAGAGTGACCATAACCCTTTGATATTAAGTTTGAAAATAGATGGCGGGCTTGGTAGAACTAATGCCACAAATTGTATTACAGCCGAGGCCATCCTAACCAACGATAGACGCAGGGTTCGTTGGTGTAGGGTATTGGATGACCCTGCCACACTTGACAAAATATCCCACAAAGTTTCATCTTCTGTGAATGTAGTTAAGACAGTGATTGCACATTCAGGCCCTCTTGAGCAGATAAGTATTCAACATGAGCAACTTTTTGATGGGTTGAAAGCTCTTTTTACTAAGCCAGGGACATCTGGGAAAGTGGTGGGACGCTTTCCTAGTACTAAATGGTATGATAAAACATGCCGTCAGGCCCATAGTTCCCTGATGCTATTAAATCCAGGGTTATATTAGATATATGGCAAGGTTGAAGTATAAGAAGGTCCAAAGGGAGGCGAAGAAAACATGGGACGATCGCCGCTGGCAGGATTTGTATGAAGCCTGCTTGTCCTCGAACCAGATTAAATTCTGGCAGGTTGTGAAATGGGGAGGGACTCTAGATTCGCAAACACCGGTTAATTATGCTCCTGCCGAGGATTGGGTGGCGCACTACTCAACCCAGTTTAGTGGTTTGGAGGTGGTTCCACCAAAAGTCCTGGTATACACGATGGCCTCGCCTTTAACATCTCGCTCAGCCCTAGTGTTTGAAAATAAAGAGGCAGAGAAGGCGCTAGGATTGGTCCAAGCCGGTAAAGCTCCAGGCATGGATTGCATCCCGGCTGACCTTTTTAAGTATGATCAGCATAATTGGGTGCCATATATTACGATACTAGCTAATGCTAACGGGGCAAGGATTCCAGATTCATGGAGAGGGGCGGAAATTCTACCTATTTACAAAAAAGGAGATCGTTCTTCCCCAGGGAATTACCGCCCAATAAGTCTTATAGATGCCCTGCAGAAAGTCATTGCAAGAATGCTCCTGGCTAAAATTCAGGCATGGATGTGTAAGGAAAATATTCTATCCCCGATGCAAGCAGGCTTCAGGTCATGCACTAGCACAATCGACCAAGTGTTCAGATTTATTCTGATATACTGGAAGGTCGTGTTTTTAGGTGGAGGTACTATATACGCAGCATTCGTGGTCCTTAAATCCGCGTTTGATCTCGTCCCACGGGACAAGTTATGGGTAGCCTTGGGTAAAATGGGAATGCCACCAGAACTCTTGGAACTAACCGCAAGATTGCATGAGGATAATTTTGCTAGGGTTAGATGGGGTAGGCAGGGGCAGGTGACTGAGCCCTTTCCTGTTACTCGTGGCGTAAGGCAGGGATGCGTTCTCGCACCAACCCTGTTTTTATTATTCATTAATCAAGTAGTGCAGTTCCTAGCAGACACGCCTACTGATGCGCCTGTTTTGGGCGGCACCAAGTTTCCTCTCCTCATCTTTGCAGACGACACGTTAATTCTGGCAAAAACCCAAAAGGGTCTACAGACCGCGTTAAATAAGTTGGTGGACTTTTGTAAAAACAATGATCTAGACGCAGGGGTCTCCAACCATCCATGCCAGATTCTTAAAATAACTACATGTATCTCAATGGGGATATCCCAAAAATCTGGCATGGATCCGGCCCTCCAGAACCGGTTTGGAGACCCCTGAGAGATCAATGTGTCCAAAACTAAATTCATGGTCTTAACCAAAAACAGACCACAACGGAGCCATGTTAGTATGAACGGTATCGACTTAGAACAGGTGGGTGTCATGACCTATCGGGGGTGGTTTTAGATTACAGGCTGCGATGGAAATCTCAGATCGATGCCCTCTGTTTAAAATGTGTTCGTTTAACGGGGTGCTTACTAAAGGAGCAACGATGTTCACAAACTAAAAGGATAATGCCAGCATTAAAAATCTATAATGCAAAAATAAGTTCTGCAATCCTTTATGGTGCGGACTTATGGGGCTTTGAGGATCTTGCTCCTTTGGTCACAATTCAAAATAAGTTTCTGCGCAGCCTGGTAAGTCTCCCACAATCAACCCGGATCCAACCTCTATTATTAGAGGGCTGTCATTCAATTAAAGACTTACAGCCTTATTCATCAACGGGCCGTTTTACGAGCCCCTAATAGCGATTCATAGCGAATCGCTATTAAGGACTCGCAAAACGGTATTCATGTAGGAATTGCTAAATAAATAGCGATTCCTACACATTCCTTATTTGCGAGTAGCAAATTGCTAATCGCAAATAAGGAATAACTCCCCATTCATTCCTATGGGCCAAAAGGCCCATAGGAATGAATGGGGAGTATTCCTTATTTGCGATTAGCAATTTGCTACTCGCAAATAAGATAGCGATTTAAAGGGTGCCAGGGGTGTCCAAAGGACACCCTGTAGCACCCCTTAAATGCAAATTGAAACTGGTGTTGCGCACACACATGTCCAAAGGACGTGTGTGTGCAACATGCAACTTAGAAAAATGCTTTTAAAAGCATTTTTCTAAGTTTTTGCTATTTACCGAGAGGTCTGACCTCTCGGTAAATAGCGGCCCGAAATTGCGAATTAGCAATTTAAAAATGGTTGATGAATTGCATTTAAGGAATCTCAAATAGAGATTCCTTAAATGTAATTCCTCGCAATTTAGCGAATTAGCAATTACCGAATTTTGCATTTGGGATGATGAATCCCAAATGCAAAAATTGCGCTCTCAGAATCTGGCCCTTTACGAGCGCAATTCGGCTTGATGAATCAGGCTGTTAGCACGGTACAGGATGGTAGCTCTGTGGAGACGTATATGGTCTACACCGGAACTGGCCTTATTTGCTAAAGAAATTTTAGATTTAAGATCAATCATAGGATCAGGCAACCTCCCGTGGTTTCGTGAGTGAAGTCTATATTGCGAAACATGGGTCTAAGTCTATAGTGGTCAGATCCGGGAAACAATGTTTTTCCGTCTAAAAAATAATTTAAACTATTATATTGGGCGACTGTAAAAGCACAATCTGTCACGTTATCACAGTCCGCAAATTTGACAGGTTTGTTTTTGATTCATAAGGTAGACACTCGATTAGAGTCTTATTGGTACATCATCATTAGAAGTTTGGACAGAAAGCTCTACCACCACTTTAGAGTTGGCTCGCTACCTGTTAGGATGTTTACACACAAATGGCGCGGCCAGCAAACCGAGTTCTGTCCCTGGTGTAGTGGTTACAGGGAGTCTATCGGTCATATCTTCTTTGCCTGCCCTGCATATTCCGCCCCCCGGTGCAAATGGCTAAAACCCATTTGTAGGAGGATTAAGACACGGGTGTGTGCGAAAGCTCTCTGGGTTCTAAGAACAAATACCTCAGAGTGTGTGACTATAGGTGTGGCAACATTTTTAGGGTGGGCATGGACTATTAGAGCTAGGTTCCCATCTGTCATTTGATTAGGTGATAGTTTTTTTTATTATGAATGAATTTTTGTACGTCTTTTTGAGTCAATTTAATTAAGTCTTAATGGATTAATGATGTATAGAGGATTAATGTGTATATTTAAATTGATTATGTACTGTGTTTTATGAATTATGTATGTATTTTTATATGATGTCTTTTATGGTGTAAAAATCGAAATAAAGACGTATTAAACTGAAACTGAATTTGTCCCCCCACCCCTCTTCAGGAACCGTGTCCCGGTTTACAAAATTGCAGACACACCCATCTCTCAGGTTGTGGTCAGCCAATCACTGCATTGCTGGTGGTACATGGAGGATCCTCCACAGTGGATCTACTGTGGATCTGCGTCACTAGATATCCATAAATATTTTCCTTTAATAACTCCAAAACTACTGAATAGATTTACAACACATTACAAAAGGCACTGTTTCTGAACCAGGATCCAGCTTTCTGACAAATTTGGTGTAATTTTGTTCATCGGTTAAGGGCTGTAGTCATGTTCAATATCCCTATGGGAAAGTGCATGGGAAAGACATTTTGGGACCTCCCTTTTTCTCATTCCCCGCTTGATGAATCAATCCGAAACTTTCCAAAGGGTTGCTGAAGTAGTGGCAAGCTAATTTTGAAAATTTCGTGTAGACCCTTCAAACTGCGCCAAAGGTATTAGCAAAGCAAAAAGTGCTATTCCTATGGAAACTAGGTTCTAACTATAACTTCCTACTGGCGACCACCGTACACATTTTTTTTCACTGAGGAAAGCAAAGGTTAAAGTTACAATATAGTTTGATGAATATGTCAGTGACAACATTAATGCTTTGAGCTTACAAAAAACAACAGAAACTCAACTATATCTTGCGCCCCTGCCATGCACTGCTTAGGACCTCACATATTACACCATTTTTGATATTACTGATGACATCATCCAATGAGTGTGCTAGTTTGTTTTATAGTTTAGGTAGTGGCGGGTAGCTGCCATATTAATTTTCTACCTAATTTTGTACAGCCTGTGTCTAGGTACTGGGTGTAAGTGTTTCCAAAACAGATGTACCTTTAATGAGTACCTGGGGGAACTTGGTTTATCCTAAACGGTTGGATACAGATTGAACAATGTGTGCAGGATAGGTTACCCTTTCATTTGTGGTTCATAGTCGACATGAAATCGGCTACCCATGAAGTGTGTGGTTTAAAGCAATATTGCACATAACACAAGCTTCCTTTAACTATGAGGGGTGTATATATGATCGCTTCATATTATTCGGAGCTATTATGCACTTACTTTAATAGCTCTAATGCTTTACCCGTTTCTAGAGCAATGTGTACAAAAGAAACCTGGAGCATGTCATCAGAGATGTCATTGGAGATATCATCAGTGATGTCGTGAATGATGTCATGCAATATGGCGTGAGTATTGTAATATGTGAGGTCATAAGCAGTGCATGGCGGGAGAACAAGTTATAGTTAACTCTGCTAAGTATAACTGATGAATTTCTGTGTTTTTTAAAGATCAAAACGTTAATGTTGTCATTGATATATTCACTTTAGTATAAAAAAAGTTTACTTTATTTTCCATTTTATAACAACAACTTGACAGGTAAGCATACCTGTAGACAGAGGTAAATCGACTTGTGTTCCAACAAGCTGACTATACCAGTGACACATAAATTACAATCCTCTGTATATGTCAGCATATAATACCACACTTTACTATGATATTACTTTAAACTTTTTTTTCTTAGTACATTTTAGAGCTGTTTTTAACGTAAACTTCTAATTTATTACCACACATAAAGCCAGTCTCCTGCTGCGCATGGCCTTTGGCTGTGCAGTGGGGGGTTCGCCACAGGGCCTTATGTTCTTAAAAGGGGATGAAGGCCAAGAGGCCCGCCTCCCCAAACCTTATTAGGACCCCAAACACCAGGGCCATTTTTAAAATTAAAGGTGAGTAGGGCCGCATGGGCCCCCTCCCCGAGGCTTGTTAGGCCCTGGAGACCCAATCCCCTATGGTGATTTTTTTAATTAAATGGGAGGGAGCGCGAGGATTCCCTCCAATCGTTTTTTGGCCCCGGGGACCCCAGGGGCCCGCACTACTAAAGGTTGGTGCTCTTGTAACCACCCCGAGGGCACCCTCCATACATTTCTTGGAGCCTGCAAGGCCTTTCCCCATTTATTTATTTTTAAGTGCCCTGGGGATGGGTTTCACAGGGCCTAACAAGGATTGGGGAGGGGGCCCACACATTGCTCCCACCTGCTGGCAGCAGCTATTTATGTTGCTCCCTCCAGGTGGGAGCAATATCTTGATCTGGTTCCCTGCCTTCGTCAGTGCAAATATTGAAAAATTATCCAGCCAGGCAGAAGCAGATGGGTTTCTGCGCTGCTGTAGGCATGGAAACCGCTATGTTCTGGGGGTGGGCTCCCCGGGACACAGCTAGTGAGCCATTAATGTCTCAGGGATGGGAGCCCATGGGTGCCTTGCCATTGTAAGTAATTTTGGCCCCAGGGGAGTGCTCCTCTGGGCCTTTAAAGGTTCGTGGAGGTTGCTACAAGGCCCCTCCCAATTTTGAAAAGTGTTGGCCCCATGTGGGTTGTACATTAATCAGAAGATCGTCTGCTGTGGCCGTGTGCTGGGGGCGTGACAAACGCGTTCACCTGGAGGCCTGATAAGTAACGTTACTGCAGCCTCTCCTGCGCGCTGTTACTGAACTCTCTCATTCAACGAAATTACACGCGCCTGCTACCATCAACCAGGGCTCTAGCCGGGCTCAGGCGGCGGATCAGTACACTAATTACACGCGCCTGATAACATCAACCAGGGCTGCAGCTGGGCCTCAAGCGGGGGAACACGCGCCTGCTAACATCAAACAGGCCTGCATCTGGGCCTGAAGCAGGGGAACACGCAAAGGAGCGTGTCTGCGGGGACAATTACTGTAGCCTCTCCTACTCGCTGTCACTCAACTCTCTCATTAAACGGATTTACCCGCGGCTGATAACTCTCTCATTCAACGACATTACACGCACCTGCTAACATCAACCAGGGCTATAGCCGGGCCCAGGCGGCGGATCACTACACCAATTACACGCACCTGCTAACATCAACCAGTGCTGCAGCTGGGCCTTCTCCGTCCCTATTCTAATGAAACAAAAAATGTTGTCTATCGCGAGATTTTAAAATAAATTGCCCTTGCCAAATACATACATTACACACATTCTATTTCATACCCGGACAACGTCGGGACGGGCTGCTAGTATGTGTATATATATATATATATATATATATATATATATATATTACCTACTGGCGGTCGCCAGTAGGTATATACAGTTAGGATTTTTTCTCTATGGGTTTTTTGAAAATTCTATGTCTAATAACTTTGGCGTTTGTGGACGGAATCGGCTGAAATTTTCAGGAAAATGGCACATTTTGTTTCTGAGCAGCCCTTGAAAATTTGGGGGGGGGTTCGTCCAGTGGGGGCCGAGAAAAAAGGGGGGTCCCAAAACGTGTTTTTAACATTGAGTTTTCCATAGGGCGGTTGGCCTCACTTTTAGCCCGAACGGCTGAATGGATTTGCACGAAACTTGGCAAAATTGTAGGGACTGGTAGCCCGATGTGCCTTTTGTAGGTCTCAATATATGTGCTCCAGTGGATTTTGAGAAATTAACGTTTAAAAAAAGATATATATCTGTAACAGCGGACCGGTTAGCGCTCTGGTTCGCGGACTTTTCGCGCAACGGAGCTTTGTGAAGCGAAGCTGATTGGTTCTCCGGCGTCTGTCAACATTCCAAACAGTCCGTAGCGGCCGCCATCTTGTCTCTCGGTAGGATCGAGAGACAAGAGGAGGTCAAAACAAAGGGGGAAATAACTATAAGGGGGCATAGTAGATCCTCGCTGACCCCCTAGGTTTGATGTGGAGGTTTTAAAAGGGCCCCGCGGGGCAAAAAAAAATAATAAAAATAATAATTGAACGGCTGAATGGATTTGCACGAAACTTGGCAAAATATTAGGGACTGGTAGCCCGATGTGCCTTTGCTAGGTCTCAATATATGTGCTCCAGTGGATTTTGAGAAATTAACGTTCAAAAAAAGATATATATCTGTAACAGCGCTCCGCTTCGCGTAACGGAGGTTTGCGAAGCTGATTGGTCATTCTGTCACTGGGCTATAGTTGGGCTACATCTGGCTGATATTTGGGCTACATTTGTTTTTTTGTGTGTCTGGCGGCCATCTTTGGGCTACATTGGGCTACATTGGGCTTCATTGGGCTACATTCGGCTAATTAGCAAATAGCTCATCGCAAACTAGGAATGGTAAAGAATCGCTATTTATTCCTTAAAGTTCGCTATTTAGGAAATGCAAATAACTTTTATGATACATATGGCGGTTCATCTCTAACAAGATAAGAAGCATAGGGATAGATTTATGATGACTGGCGCATCACCAGGGATGTGTTAGTCATTCTGTGCCGCTGTTCCGTCACCTATGGTGTGCTGCATTTACAATGCGGCGCATCATGGGGCAAAAACAGCACAGATGCGTGATGTATCTGTGCCGTAAAGGTGGCGCATTGCTGGAGTTGTATCGCAAGTGTGATGAAGCTCCAGCAAGGGTCGGGGGTGCCCCTGTCGCAGGGTTTCTGTTCTCACACAGAACTGTGGACAGAGGATTGGAACCTCGGCGAATTAGGGTGTCCCAAAACTCACGTTAGTAATCAAAAACTATTTAGCAAGCTAGGTACAGTGTCACATTGGATATAACAAACTCTCAATGTTTAGACAATCCAGAATATGAACTTATAGTACCTCAGGATACGTGGAACTCATGAACAGTCGGTCGTTATATATTTCTTAGAAACCAGAACATGGAGTTAAGAAGAACACATGTGTATTTGAAATGTTTATTTACTAATGCCGTCTTCTCAGGCGTAGTACCTTAGATAATAAAAGTACACATATTATCAGTAGCAAAATTACCAGCATAGTTACTAGTACATAAAAAGTGAATGGTGATAGTATGTGAACATGCTGTAAATGAATAAGAGTTAGCAACACTTATAAGCAGCCGCGGGCCGTGGAGGGAGTTACGGTGAGGCAGGGAGGCGGGGAGGGGGAGAAGCAGGGTGGAGAATACAAGTACACATATTATCAGTAGCAAAATTACCAGCATAGTTACTAGTACATAAAAAGCGAATGGTGACAGTATGTTAACATGCTGTAAATGAATAAGAGTTAGCAACACTTATAAGCAGCCGCGGGCCGTGGAGGGAGTTACGGTGGGGCAGGGAGGCGGGGAGGGGGAGGGGCAAGGTAGAGAGGGCTCCACCCTGCTTCTCCCCCTCCCCGCCTCCCTGCCCCATCGTAACTCCCTCCACGGCCCGCGGCTGCTTATATCTCACCCTCCCTAATACACATATTATATTATTTGCTAAGAAGGTCTCTTTGTGTTGGTTTAGGGCGTGTCCATACTTTAGTGTCTTAGATTTGAAGGAATCACATCAGCATACACCAGCTCTCTCTTCATGTGAACCGCATCAACTGTTGTGTATGTGTGTTCGGCAAAGCAATATAAAACCCGCCTCATGCCCAGAATTGGCAGAAGTTGCACTTATGTTATGAGTATGAAGTCGTGGAGATCAGACCTCATAACAATTCTGTATCGTGTTGTTCTTGAAACTTTAGCACTCGCTGTACAGATATAGTTTAACAAGTAAAGCAGATAGTAGACCAATAACATATTATTCTCATGTAAACCACGATGAACTACTAGGTGGAAAGCTAAAGCAACAACTAAGTGTCGTGTGCAGAAGTTGCAAAAAAGGAAAAATGGCGTTTAAACCGGTAATGAGCCCATGCTAACTTAACACGGTGTAAAGATATCCAGGACCTAGATGACACCTCCTCATGATCCGGAAACGAACTGAATAAGATAATAGAAGTGCCATCTCATGAGAGCAGATTGCAAGTTTATATGTGGACGGTCCGCAAGGTAAAGCATTAAAAACTAGGAAAATTCAATGCTAAAGAAAAATAAAACAGCCAAGTACTTTATCGAGTCTTAAGCCAATAGGCAAGGTAAATAATAAAAACTTGACAAATAAGTCAATGAATTGTCAATGAAATGCTAGTACTCAGCATATCAAACATGAAAAAGGTCTATGACATAACTGTGTATGCAAAATAAGCTGCAACAGCCTCCAATAGGAAGTCACCGTCTTCATCCGAAAACAGTTCAGCCATCCAATTTAAAAGCGGAAAAGAACATACGTGCTCTCCCAGCACCGGATCCTCTATCACCATCAGAGGACAGCTCGGTGGGTTTTCAAGAAAGCTGTGTTCCAAGAAAGACTGTGCTGCCGCCAGTAAATTCCAGGGACCAAGTAGTCCATGCATCAATGCCACAGCCATAATCCTTTCGCCAGGACAAATCAACTCGTGAGTAATGATAGGAGTCATCAGCTGATTAAAGTCGACGTCAGGAGAAACCGGTCCGCAGAGACACAAATCAATGGCCCAATCGAAATCACAGGTCAGGCAGTGAAATACAGGCTGGACACAGGTGAAGTAGGAGAACCGAAAAGATAATCCATATGCCGTGCTTAATATCGCCAACGGCATTGTGCCATAATATTCTAGCATGCGATTGCGGAACAGTGTCAGCAGCTGCAGGGTCGGAGGTTGCATAGGAGGGACATCCATATTTAAAAATGTAAAAAAGCACAAGAGCGTCCGCTGGTAATGCAAGTAAAAATGCAATCCACGAACCAGAGTGGAGAAAATGGAATGAAAGGGAGCAGGGATGACTCCAAAGATTTTCTCAAATGAAGTCACGAGACCACTGGTAACAACTTTAAAAAAGTGTGCCAGGGATTTTGTGGAGGATGCGTTAAAGATAGTCGGAAACATGTTGCTGAAATTGAAAGGCAAACCTGTGTACGGGTGTTCGCTATGTGAAGTACGAAAGTTTCACGGGCCGAACTCAAGGCCACCTCTCTCTGAGACAAAAGAGCTCTTATTCTTGTCATGCCGTTGAAACGTGTCCCAAGGTTGGTATTTGTGGCCAGATTGAAAACTCCCTATGTTCATGTGTGGGAGGAAATAGAACATTTCTGCAGCAAATAACCCGTTCACTTACTGTTACGATAAAAGGAATACTTTTTAATTAACTCAGAACAATCTTCATTATTGAGCATCAAATAACTACCATTTTCCAACAACTTGAACGTGGGGATGATAGCAGGAACTGGCGTGCCTTGCAACACGCAAGCCATATTTGGTCGGTGTTTGTTGCATGAATCGTGTAACTGTATGTGCCTACACATTAGTGAATGATCTGGCGTCTCAGTGCATTCCTCTCCATTCAGATAAACTTCTTGATCATCTTTGAAACATCTGTATGTGTATGGAAGCGACCAGACCTCATGAACAAAAGCACTACCTAAAGGTTCATAAAGACCTATTGGTATATATTTCATACAATTTGAAAACTTATATAAAGCAAAAGGCAGCGTTATTAAACCGTGGATAAGGCATGTTGCCAAAAAACCCGCAATCCTCTGCTGATGATGTCACTGAGCATGTCATGAATGATGTAATATGTGACATCATCAGTAGTGGATTATGGGTAATAGTATCTCTAGTTTACTCCCCTATAGCTGTCTTTCTTTTAACATAAGTGTGTGTTTCCTTCCCTTATACTTACTGTTTTTGGTTCGCTTCCAGTTCGCGTACCAGCGAGCGAACTAGGAAGCGAACTAAGAGAAATAGAGGTTGGCACAGTTCCAAATATTGTACCAATTTTTTAATAACGGGGAGGTAGTTCTGAAAAGAACTTTTTTTTTTATTTTTCTGAACATTTTTTTACTGTTTTTGAATTTTTCGGAACAGTTTTATATTTTTTGGGGTTTTTCTTGGAGGGGGCAATGAAAACGATTCATTGTAAAGGGCTCAACAGGAGCAACAAAACAAAAAAAAGAAGTATTTATTATTTTGGGCGTTTCGGACAAACTTGCATATGATAGTCAATAGCTCTGTTGATCAGAGTGATGCTTCTTTCTCCGTAGGAAATGAATCCATCGCAAAATACGCAGGTGTGTTTTACTTCACCAAATCTCATTTGTATATTTGGCACCATCTCCCTGCCCTCTGGTCCCGTTACTTCCGGTACAACAGATCTTCTGGCCATAATAGGGAGATTATCTAGGTCGTTCCGAAACTGTGCAGCACTGTAGTTGTTAGGATGCCACCTAGTCATATGGCGATGCATTGTGTAGTTTCCGAAACTGTATTTTTTGTCGGTCCCTCTGGACAGTCTATCTTGACATATAAGGCAAGTTACGTATCTTGCATTTACTTTTTTCTGACCTTTGGGAATTTTAAAAAATTGCCAAATGAAGTTTTCTTTCCGGTGAGACGTCTTGGGCTGCTCAGGCAAAAACTGCCTCTCTTCGTGCTCGTCCTCCTGTTCCTCTTCTTCTTCTTCTTGTTGAATTACAACTTGAGCAGGTGGTCCACTCTTCCTTGGATGTGGTGGAGGTGGTGGGGAAGCACCAGCTGAAGCTACTAAAGAAGCCATTGCTCAGTGATCACAAAGGGTCTTTCTCTCACAATGATGAAAGTCAGAGTGAGGAAAGGAGGAGGGATTTTCATCATTTGGGAAAAACAAGAGTTCTCAACCAATCAAAAGTGTTCATTTTAGATTATATGACCTAGTCTTACATCATTAGGAAACCAAAAGTGAAATGAACCAATGAAAGGTGTTATTACCAAGTCACATGACTTGCTGTGTTTACGTTAAGCGCTTTGCAGGGCCTCCCGGTTTGCTTCCAGAAACCTGCGCTTTGGCACTCGCTTCGCGTACCAGTTTGCTAACGTAGCACGTCATATGACGTATCAAGCGACAACGTGGAACGTCATGCGGACGGGAGGCGTCACGATGTTGTTTTCTAACGCGGCACTTGCGGTAAAGAAACGTTTACCGGCTCGCGGTCTATTTCGCGGCATCAAGGTCAGCTAACGGGAAGCTTCCCGATTCGCGAAGCGGGAACGAAGAAAAAAAATATTTAAAAAAAAAATTATTCATAAACATATAAAATATATTTTTGGATTTAAAGAAGAATACATTTTACAGCTACAGATATTAGCTGTTAAAAAACCAATGAAATTCACAGAAAAAACCATAGGTTATAGACCATATATAGTTAGGAATTAGCATTTACAAAACCTTGAAAATTCACTGAAAAAACCATAGGTTATAGACCATATATAGTTAGGAAATAGCATTTAGAAAACCTTATTTTACTCACACAAAACCATTGAAATTCCATATATAGTTAGTTGCACTAACTATATATCGCGCACCTGCAATCCACTGCTGATGATGTCACATATTACATCATTCATGACATGGTCAGTGACATCACTGATGACATCACTGATGACATCTCAAATGACATCACTGATGACATCACTGATGACAACATCCAGTGACTGTATGCTTCTGTAAAGTTAAAATATGTCTTACATATTGAAGAATGAGTGGATGTATAAGTGTCTGGATGAAGGATTTAGTAGGTGCATGACTGACTGTATAAGTGAGTGATTAAATGTGTCTCACTGAGTGCATGGGTTAGTGACTAAACTGTTTTAAATTGTGCATCATTGTGTCTGTTGTTTTGTAATCTGATGCATGTGTTGATCATTAGCTATATGACTAACTATATGGGTTATTGATTAGTTGCCCAAGTATTTGTATGGGAGACTGAGTGTGTGTGTGGGTGTCTGGGAGGTGTATGACTCTGTGCATAGATGTGTGAGCAGTTGATTCACTAGATGTATGGGTTCAAAAGTGCATGTGGAAACATCTGTATGGGCGGTTGACTGTGTGCATGAGTGTATTGGTGAGTGAATGGATATCTCAGTGCTACATGTCAAAGTAAGTACATATGTAAAACACAGTACATGTGATAGTTGACATATATAAATAACTGTGCATAAGAGCCAGTGAATGTGTGAGTGGCTGTATGGATTATTGTGAACTTGTATCAGGGATTGTATAACAGAGTAAATATGTGTTATTATATGTTCCAATAAGTAAGGTGTGTATAACTATATAGTTGAGGAAATCGAGGTGTGATTGATTCTTTGCAAGACTGACTAGGTGTGTGAGTAACTCCATGGATGAGTGACAGTCTGTGAGTGTCTGTTTACACTGAGTGTATCTAAGGTTATATTAGAGTCTGAAGAGGTTCATTGTATCATCACATGAATGATGTCATCAGTGATGTGATCAGTAATGTCAAATGAGATGTCATCAGTGATGTCATCAGTGATGTCATTTGAGATGTCATCAGTGATGTCATCAGTGATGTCACTGACCATGTCATGAATGATGTAATATGTGACATCATCAGCAGTGGATTGCAGGTGCGCGATATATAGTTAGTGCAACTAACTATATATGGAATTTCAATGGTTTTGTGTGAGTAAAATAAGGTTTTCTAAATGCTATTTCCTAACTATATATGGTCTATAACCTATGGTTTTTTCAGTGAATTTTCAAGGTTTTGTAAATGCTAATTCCTAACTATATATGGTCTATAACCTATGGTTTTTTCTGTGAATATATTTATATATATATATATATATATATATATATATATATATATATATATATATATATATATATATATATATATATATATATATATATATATATATATATATATATATATATATATATATATATATATATATATATATATATATATATATATATATATATATATATATATCCCCATATGTTGTGTACTGTCTGACCTGTCCATGTGGTCTTAATTACATTGGCAGTACTATCAACAATGTAAAAATGTGAATTTTGGAACATCAACGTGCCATTTATAACAAGGATATAACTTATCCAGTGGCACGGCACTTTGCCAAAGTACACCAAAGTAATAGGGACCTAATACAATATTATGGCATAGATCATGTTCCCGCAAACCCGAGAGGTGGAGATAGACTACTGCGGCTGCGTAGACTAGAGTCACTCAATATTGTTGACATGCAAACTAAGAGTCCACAGGGGATGAATAGTGGGGAAGAACTGATGGTACATTTGGGCAAATGAGAATGAATGACGAACTTTGATACTGTAATTGACCCTATGTTTCCTTTCACCATATTCATTTGACCTCCTTCCTTTATTCTTTGATTATTTCTCGGCTGAGAATTGTTGAAATTATATATGTATTCTGAATGTGTTTAGTTTTGAATATATGTTATCAACCATGGTGATTTCAATTGGAATATGCGCGATGTTCACAAAAGCTGGTGATATGCCGATACACAGCAAGATCTCTCTGAGACACCGGCTTCATGCGGCACTCATGCCGATACACGGCGAGAATTTAAACAGAAATATGTTAATGACATAGTATTTGTGAAAATACCAAAACGTTTAAAAAATGGCCACTATGTTTACAAGCGCGATAAACAAATTTTCCAGCCGTCATCACTGTCGATAATGTAAGATGTTGATGCATTGAAAAGGAGCCGCCTTACAGCGTTAGATGTAAACACTGACGAAGGACTTCTGTCCGAAACGCGTCTGTTCACAGCTAATGGCGAAATAAAATCTATCCTGCCTAACCCTCGGAGTGCTGTACTTTGTTCCATGGACTGCGGAACGGAGCTGGAGCCTATATATATATATATATATATATATATATATATATATATCACGCTCCTGGGTTGTTGCCACACAGTAAGAGAGCACACGGACAGCCAAGAAGGTTTAACCCAAAACCTTTAATCATCGGTATAGACGGCATGCCAAAGATGGGACAAATGCAAGCAGTTCCTTCACATCGCCTTACGCGTTTCGAAATCCATTCTTCATCAGAGGCTTTTGAAATGAAGGTTGCGCGCTACTCCCAAAAGCTGCTTTCATAACCATGACACGCCCTGGATGGGCCGTCCTAATGGAACAGTGCCCTGCAGCTTTCTGGGAGTTGAAGTTTCAGTCCATAGATGGAAGCACTCTTAGCTGCATCAAAGGCTCTGTATGGGCCCCCCCACCTTTGCTTCCGTCCTCATCCACCTTGGATGCCCCACAGGAGGTAGGTATATGACGTTAGGCGATGTGAAGGAACTGCTTGCATTTGTCCCATCTTTTGCATGCCGTCTATACCGATGATTAAAGGTTTTGGGTTAAACCTTCTTGGCTGTCCGTGTGCTCTCTTACTGTGTGGCAACAACCCAGGAACGTGATATATATATATATATATACACATATATATATATACACATATATATATATATATATATATATATATATATATACATATATATATATATATATATATATATATACACATATATATATATATACACCTACATATATATACACCTACCGACCGGCATTGCATCGGAATGGAAATCGACCGACAAGCAGTCAGCGGTTCCATCCGACGAATTTGGATGCGAGAACCCTTGAGGCGGTCGTAAACATCCATTTACCTAATGCGGTTTGTGCTGCAGACAGAAAAGGGTCGCTGCACAACCCGCATTCGGAAAATGGATGTTTGCAAACATCCATGCTCCGTGTGGCAGCCACCACATGGTGCATGCCACAAGGTGCATGGATGTTTTGGGGGGGCACCAGTGGTGCCCCCCAGGCCTCTTAGCAGAGGCCACGGAGGGATGAGGGACCTGCTAGGGGCACCCAAAGTCTGTTTCCATCCTCTGGGCCAACGGGCTCCTTGAGCCCATCAGCAGTTGGTCCCTCCACGTGCTGCCTCCGACTCCGGAGGAGCTCCGAGCACATGGGATCCCGCAAGTGGAATATCCCTGTTAGTGGCAGCCCCGGATCAGAACAGATTTTACAAGAGTAACCGGAATCAATCACATAGCATTTTAAGCTACTTTGGTAAGGATTGGGCCAGATATCGGCCCTCACCTGGTTATAGCCATCAGAGTGGACGACTGGCTGTCCGCCATTACCGAGGCTGAGGGACTGGCGTCGAGACAGGAGAATTCATTGCGGCCCACCTTCGCCTGCACGGACTCAGCCTGCCTATTCCGGTCGGGGCGCGACCTTCGTAGCGACTGGAGCAAGACCCCTGACACAGACCGGGGCTGCAGTCGACCTACGCTGCGGCAGAAGTGAGACCCATCAACCACTTGAGTGTCGGCAGACGAGGCTGGCGTTGCGAGAGCTGGCCCCTGCTGATCTGATGCGAGGTAGGGGGTTGACTAATATGGGGCAGATCTCGCACCGCACCACTGCTGTGATGGCGCAGTCCATCGAAAGCTCCTGGTCTCTGCGTCAACCGAGGAGGCGGGGGCTCCTGTATGTAGCTGCCGGCTGCCCCAAGCGAGTCAGGTTCTCCTGGCGGCTGCGTGACCATCCTCTCCATGTCGCAGTGCAGATCGAGGGTTTCTGGGGTCGGACGGACCGTGGGAAACGCCACTTGGTTCAGTGGAGAAAGCCATTACTAAGCCCCCTCCCGCCCCCCTCCAGTACGGCCCACAACAACTCTAAGAGCGCGGAGATATCTGATCCCTCTCTCCTTTTATTGAAATTCGGGGAAACGCAGGGGAAACTGAACCACTGCCACACAGCACATGTCCAGCAAAAGGTGTCCTGAACTAGCCTGCAGCTAGATCTTATTGGTCAGACTACGATTACAGTGGCAACATCGTGTTCACCTTACTGCTACTGGTTACTTATTGTATTCTGACTTTTGCGGTTTACAGCATTACACTAGCATGGCTGGCAGCATAGTTTCAGATTAACACACTGAGGAAACTGAAACCCTTCCTACCGGCCAATGACTTCAAAATGGCGGTTCAAGCTCTAGTTCTTCCTCGGAAGTGTCTCGCTATGCGGTCTCCCCACAGCTACTACGGCCCCCCTAAGAGCCTCTACTCATGTGGCAGCGAGGCTCATCACTGCCTCAAAAAGAAGGCCCCACATCAACCCTGACCTTAAATCTCTAAACTGGCTGCCATTTGAAGCCAGAATTCACCTGAAAATAGCGTGCATGACGCATAAGGCCATACACCACAATGCACCCAGCTATCTCACACAGAAACTTACAATATCCAGCGGAATAGGATCCACAAGAAGTGCGGAAAACCTCCTATTGAAGCCACAAAGATTCAACAAGAAAAAAACATACAAACGTTCCATCTCTGGAATGGCGCCCAGGATTTGGAATGCCCTTCCCCCGGAAACAAGACTGAACCCCTCCACTGCAGCTTTCAGACGGGAAGTAAAAGACATTCTTATGGCAAAATTCTCTTAAACACAGACCTATGTTTCCGCAAGTACATATGTACATGGTATCAATCTAGCCTACCTAATCAATCTATTCGTCGTTACCATGTCTCCTCAGCTCGCTCTTGTCTGGCACCTTATTGCTCTGCTTTTTTTTTTTTATTATTTGACTTACTTACCTTTACTGTATTACCTTCACTCCTCAGGTCACTTTCTATTGCCCTGCTCTATGATTGCTCTATGGTTTTATGTACTCTTCTTGGACTTATCCTGTATTTATGTTATTATTATCCCCATGTACTGTAAAGTGCTCTGATACCCGCAAGGGTCTTGTCCGCGCTCTATAAAACTCTGAAAATAAATAAATAGGGCAGGCGGAAAGCAAGGGCAGATGTCGGTTGGATCGCAACCAACAGGCAAGTCGGTTGCGATCCGACCGAGATCGTAAGAAGCCCCAATGTTGTTAACAGCAAATTGTACATTAGTTTGTAGTGCAACATATACATTCAGAGAAATGCAACGTATTGATGGACTGAAAGAGCACAAAGAGAGGAGAGGTCCTCCATTTTCCCAGTTAATGCTGAGGTGAATTTAATAATTTAAAGCAGTGATCCAGTGTGTTCTTGTGACCACTTGAAGAAAACTCCCATATTGCCATACTAAAAGCAACCAAACTGCAGAATATACTCGGATGATTTGTTTGTCTGTTATGCTGTCAATTTGTAATCTTCTGTGCTTATCTTCCTTCTTAGGAGTTGGAAAAATATGTGGAGTGTGGTGTCTGCTAACTGCTAATGACGCAACTGTAAAAGGAGGAACCTTGTATCCAATTTCAGTGAAGAAATTTCTTAGAGCTCAAGATATAGCCATGCAGAATTGCCTTCCTTCAGTATACTTGGTTGACAGCGCAGGAGCATTTCTTCCTCTTCAGGTAACGTGCACAGCACATACTATGTTGAAAAAATGCTTAGTGTGATCTTGTTTTAATCTGGTTGTGTAATGAGAAGAGCACATCTTTTTCCTTAGAGTAGAAATTTACTGAGTACGTTGTTATGCCATACTGATGTCATACCTGCATGACCTCAAAAGCATTTTAGATGCATACAGGAATATGTTGTCAATACATGGACCATTTAATAAATGTAGTAAGATGGTAAATGTGGGTTCCCTAAGTAAAGACACATTTTTAATATTTCTCATTAAAGTGTTTATTCTCACCTACAGTATCACTTTACCTAGGTAAATGAAGATCGACTGTGCAAAGAATTGAAACACTTCAACTGCGCTTTTTTTTATAGCAAAGTCTAAAATAGTGTTTCTCTTATATGCATGTTAAAAATAAATTCAGCTCTAAATTCTTAAATTGAGGGAGACCTGGATTTGTCCACTAGTCCCATTATATAGTGACCTCCTGGGGCTTTTGTGGCAAACATTCACCACCATCCAGTATGCAGTTTACTACCTCACTGTGTCTTAGAATATTATTTGTCTATCTGGATAGATAAACCGTGAGAAGAAAAGTCTGAGGTACAGTGATCTCTGTTATAGGGAAATCCAGTGGGTCAAAGATTGTCTCTTCCTCCGAGATTGGAATTTTTTGGGGGAGGGGGAATGCCCCACCCTGCTTGCATCTTCAGGCGGGTGTTAGGGTCCGATGGCAATGGGGCTAAGTGACTGGCCGGGTGGCACGTGAGCAGGGTTTTAGGACATACAGTGGCATTGCATGTGGTCCTGGGTGTGCCATTTCAGTTAACAGACACCCCGGCTGGTTAGGGACACTAAGTCTTTTACATTATCTTCAGTTTCATTAATTCAGACAGTTAAAATGCCCTTGAGTGAAAGCATAAGGCAGGCCTTGCTCATGCTGGAGCAAGGAGGCTTGCCGGTTGCTGTTGCCGGGGGCCCTGCGGCAAGCGGGGTGCCCCGTGCTACGAGGCTGCTGAGGAGGTTGGCAGGGGTAGCAGCGTTTGTGCTGGCCTGCTCCCTCCTGAAACGCAAGCAAAAGCGCTTAGGGTAAGCGTTAAGTGTGAGGTGGGACATGGCCGCGTCGAGCACGGCAGGCCTGCCTTCACAGGCCAAATTGCTTGCCAAGTAGAGCAGCTGCCCGGGCAGGTCATGCCTTCAGCGTACAATTGAGTCAGGCGGGATGGCGGGAAGCTTAAGCGTGCCCTCACGGAAGCGCGTTAATGAGGCCCGGAGACTGCAGCCGGTGTGTTGGCGAGACAGGGAGCAGCATAGATTGGCCAGAGGCCATACGAGGAGCCAGTACGTATGGATCACTTACCTGCTAGCCTGTTGTGGCTGGCAGGCCAGAGAGTGCGGTGACGCCTCTCTGCCACGGGCGGCAGTGTTCATGATGTCAGGAGGTAGGGTTTTTGATTCACAAGGCCTGCCGTTGAACTGGTCTAGTCCGCGCTGGCAGGCCCTGACTGAGGAGAGAATGGTGGATTCAGATGAGAGGCAGTGTGAGGAGCCCATGCAGGGCTCGGGCAGAGGAGAGCACTGGAGTGTGTGGCTGGCCTGGCTCGCCTTAGAGGAAGTGAATCAGCTATGCTTGCACCTGCTTGGCAGGACATGGAGGGAGTCTATGGGCCTGGGAACAGGCTTGGGGATCCCGGTGAGCAGAAACTGTTTACTAACGCAGAAGGGGTGGGAACCCTTTTGTTGGCCAGGAGAAGGATTTGATGGCAGATCCTGAAAGCAGGCAAGGGGGGGGTGAGGAGGGAGCACTTCCTACCAGTGGGTTGGGGGAGAGGAGACCAGTTAAGGGAGTCCTGTGAGGTGGGTATGGTTGCCTGAGACACCTCATAGCGAGCCAGGGCAGGTAGGTCAGGGTCGGTGGAGATGTCACTACAGCCGGGAAGATCTGGTGCGACCTGGCAGCCCCAGCCCGAAGACAGAGCTTGTGTCTTAGCGGCCGGCTCTGGGACCACATTGTACCACGTATAAAAGCGGCAAGAATGCGGATCTGCTTCCGCCTTGCCTGAACAGAATTCCTATCAATAACTTCATAATGAACAATTTGGAGATGGTGTTGGGGGTGATGGTGAAGTGCCTGGTACAAGTGGCGTTACATCGGGAAAAAAAAAGGGAGACCCTACTCTCAGGGAACCAGGGCATACAATAGATTTTGAAAACAGTGATTCTTGTGGACAATGTGAAAATATTCTATAATATGTTAATGTTAAAAGTATTTCTAAAGCGCTAACATTCATCCTAAAAGGATATCGTGGCGCTAAGATTAAACAATGTACAGAGAGCTGATACAAGTTGATGATAATTTTTAATGAATCTTAGGGAACAGTATGGTTTTGAGTTTTTTTCTAAAAATAAGATAATCATCAGTGAGTCTTAAATCCGTTGGTAAGTTATTCCACAAGTTTGCCGCCAAATGTGAGAAGGCACGACTGCCCGTCCTGACCTTCTTTATTCGGGTGGTAACAGCTCTCTCAGTAAATTGGGAGCGGAGATTTCTATTTGGTACATAGAAATTAATTCTGTTTTTTAGGATAGTCGGGCCAGTATTATGCAGTACTCTATGAGTGATGCATAGCATTTTGAAAGAGGCTCTTTCCCTCATTGGCACCCAGTGTAGAGCTCTCAAACAACTCGTAGCGGAGTCGTATTTTCTTTTGTTACATACGGCTTTTGCTGTCGCGTTCTGAACGAGCTGTAACTTCGAAAATAAATAATCCGCCATGCCAACAAATAGGGAGTTCCCGTAGTCGAGTCTACTCATTAGTAGCGACTGAACCAAGATCTTTCTACACTCCAGGGGAACACTCTTCGTAGCATTTTCAATAGCGCGAAACCCTTGCCACAAATTGTTGTTACGTGGTTTTTCATTGACAGTGCATTGTCAATATGGATTCCCAGATTTCTCGCCGTCTGGGTTGGTATAGGAGGTGTACCAAGAGTATTGGGCCACCAAGAGTCATCCCAGAGCTGTTGGGATCCACCAAACAATAGGATCTCCGATTTATCGGCATTTAATTTCAGACAATGGTTGTGCATCCAGCTAGATAATTCAGTAAGACAGCTGAGCAGTCTGTTTTTAGAGTCCTCTTCACCATTTAAGGCAATAATTATTTGCCTATCATCTGCGTAAGAGCAGATGCTGATGCCCCACTTCTTCCCTATCATGGCTAACGATGATACATAAACATTAAACAATGTTGGGCTTAGTGATGCCCCCTGTGGTACACCATACTTAATCTTTCGGGGTGTGGACGTGTAATTGCCTAGTCTGACAGATTGTAATCTGTCAGCCAAAAAAGAATTCAACCAAGTCAAGGCTTTTCCCTGCACTCCTTTTGCGGCTAACATTTGTAATAAAAGATTATGGGATACGGTATCAAAAGCCGCTGATAAATCTAATAATATCAGGGCAACTGTTTTACCCGCACCAGCCTGACTTCTAATGTCGTCCAATACTGCCAAGAGCGTTGTCTCAGTACTATTATTGATCCTAAAGCCTGTCTGCGAGGCATCCAACAGGTTGTTAGTTTCCAAAAAATCGGACAGCTGTTTATTCACCAATTTCTCCAGCACTTTTGAAAGATACGGCAGCTGCGAGATGGGCCGGTAATTGGCAGGATTGTTTATATCAACACCCACTTTTTTTTAGTAAAGGTGTAACTACTGCCATTTTCCAAATAGCTGGGAATTCCGCTCGGTCTAGTGACTGGTTTAATACTTGCGTCACTATTGGACTAATTAGAGGAATTAATTGTAAGAAAATGTGGTGTGGACATGGGTCCAATGGGGATCCCGATTTAATTTCCGACATCACTTTATTAACTTCTTCCTCTGAAAAAGGGCCGAAAGCAGGACAGCTGGCCAGCGAAAAAGACTCTGCATCCACGTAATGCTCGGTCGTTTTTTGATCAGAAGGATGAATACATTTTATCTATTTTTTCACAGAAAAAATTACTGATTTTATTACATCCCTCCTGTGACGGTAACAGGCTTGTTGTGAGACTAGGGGGATTACAGAATTCTCTGACAATTTAAAAAAGTTCTTTGGAAGAATGTTTATTTTCTAATATCTGCCGTGAAAAGTAGTCCTTTTTTGCTTTCCGTATGGCTACATTATAGGCTTTCAATTCCTTTTTATAAATGGATCTGTCGTTCACGGTTTTACTTAGCCTCCATTTATGTTCCAGCGTAGTGCATTTTCTTTTGAGGGTCTTAAGATCTGGACCATACCACTTCTCCGACACCGTTCGTCTGGATTTACCTTTAATAGTTTTAGTTGAGCAGTGTTCAAGTGCATCCCCAATGCTCTTTTGTAGATGGTATATGTCTTGCTCAGTGGAGGATCCCAGATCAGTGTTAAAATGAAAGTGCTGTTGGAATTTCTCCAAAGAGAATTTTTTCCAGTTTCTAGCTGTGACTGGGGTCTGTGTCAATGGTCTCATATTTTTTATAGGTAGGCTAATATTGAATTCAATCCTATAATGATCAGTCCATGTAAGCGGCACAATGCTGTTAATTATAATGGTCTCAATGTTTGTAAATATCAGGTCCAACCTGTGTTCCGCTCTATGCGTATCCTGGTTGATTATTTGCGTTAATTGCAGAATTTCCATATTGTCTGCCAGATGCTTAGTAAGTGTATTGGTGTGTAACTCAAAATGTACATTAAAATCTCCTAATACTAAAATATTTTTATGTCTTAGGCAAGCGGGGAGGATCTGAGAGAGAAGCTGAGTACTGAATTCTACTGTACTCCCCGTAGGGTTGTAGATAATTGCTCCTCCCATCAATAAATGGGTGCCTAAAAAGACTGAGTAAATCATTACTTCATGTTTGCTATCCTGTGTAGGCACTTCCTGGACGCAAATGAACTTCTCTTTAAATAGCAAGGCTACCCCTCCACCCTTCTTTTTGGATCTATTAAGATTTAAGATTTTATACCCTACAGGGAGCGCTGTTGCAATATCTGGAGTACTATGGGTGTCGAGCCAAGTCTCTGTTAGGAACACAAGATCCGGTTTCATTTGATGTAAAGTGTCCCATATTTCAATCGAGTGCTTAGGGAGAGATCTTGTGTTTAGGTAAAGACAGGATATTTCAAGATTAAGAGAGTGTCTTTGTGTTGGATCGTCTGTAGGTTTGTTGTCCCATCTGCAGGTCCGACAGCCGAAGGGGCCCATGATATTAACAGGCTCCACTTTGGCACATTGACGATGACCATGTAAAGATTTAGTATTGAGTGACATAAGATTGTCTTTGGAATAGGTCAGTCGCGATGTATCTGGCCTATCGCTGGCCGGTGGGGCAGAGTTTATAGCCCCTAGTCCCGTGCAGGCGCGGACGGGCGCAGACGGGCTTGCCTTTTCAAAATAACTGAAATTCGTTACCAACACACATGCACTAGGTACTAGTCAATATGCGTCAGCAGGTGAACAGAACAGTTTCTACCTGTTGGGGCATAATTCACATCTTGAGGAAGATTAAACACTACTTATCCCAGCAGGCCAGAAAGCAAGTCGTGGTTGCACTTATAGGCTCCCGACTTGACTATTGCAATGCGCTGTATGCAGGACTCAATAGGGGGCTGTTGCAGCGCCTTCAAATGGTCCAAAATGCGGCGGCCAAGTTTGTGTTGGATTTACCCAAACGGGCGTCGGCCACCTCCGTGAGGAAGGTGTTGCATTGGCTCCCTATTGAGGACAGGATTTCTTTTAAAATCGGGTGCCTGACCTATGGCCCCTTAGCGAGAAATAGGTCAGGGGGGGTTGGGGCTCTTTTGGCCCCATATAGCCCCTCGAGGAATCTGCGCTCTGCCAACAAATCTCTGCTATCTGTACCACGCATTCGCAGAGTCAAATGGGGTGGCAGAGCTTTTTCCACTATAGCACCAAAAATGTGGAATGCTCTTCCGGTGGAAATTAAGGCCCTTTCCACTCTTCCGTCCTTTAGAAAAACCCTGAAGACACGGCTATTTGCCAAAGCATACCCGTAGTTTTGCCTCTGCCTTTTTGTGATTCTTTTTGATAGGCGCCTTGATGCCCTCGGGTTTTAGTTGCGCGTTACAAATTTTCTTTCATTCATTCATTCATTCATTCTAGGTCTCGGCTTTCCGCCTCAAGACCGCACTCATACACAATGTTAATCGAGTGAACAAGCGTTTTCGGGGCTTTTATGCTTTCGGTGGCGGGAGGGGCCGAGCACTAGTCTGCTCGCCCTAGTCCTCACCCAAGATGGCGGCTCCCAATCCAGTCTGGTCTCCAGGCAGCGCCTAATCGGCTGCAGAAGGGTAGTCTGGTGAGGCCAAAAGGGGCGAAAATAAAGCGCTACTGCGAGTCAGAGCATGTGGGGTCAAAGTGTAGTACAATTTTTAAAAATACGATTTTTCTTTAAAATGGCTTAAATGTCACCATAAATCGGCGCAAAGTATAATATTCAAAATAACTGAAATTCGTTACCAACACACATGCACTAGGTCCCGGCTTTCCGCCTCAAGACCGCACTTATACACAATGTTAATCCACAATATGTAGGCACAATGGCAAAATAAAACTGAAATAGAATGCCAAAGAAGAAACTTTATACAGAACACAATACCTTTTGAGCCTTACTGAGCTCCGTTGCTCTACGTAAGGCCGTGGCCTCCTTATCCTGGGTGAGTCTGAGGTCATTATCCCTGTTTCCCAGTGGAGCAAACTGTTGAAGGAGGTAAGAGAAGGGCGGATGGAGGGTCCGTTTGAGGACTGATCATTGGTCAGCCTTCGGGTATAGCTGATTGAGGTGTTCCCCAAGAAGGAGCCAGGTGTGTTTCGGTTGATTCAACATTTGTCATGGCAGGAGGGCCTGTCATTCAATGATTTCATCCCGGAGGCATGCACTAGAGTGCACTATGCCTCCGTAGACACAGCCATACATCTGGTGAACAGGTATGGCCCAGGCACATTGATGGCAAAATGCGATGTTAAATCAGCTTTTCGTTTGCTTCCAATTCACTCTGATGATTACAAGTTGTTGAGCATGCTGTTTGTGGGCCACTTTATTGTGGTCAAAGCATTGCCAATTGGCGGTTTCATTTTCTATTCATTGCTTGAAGTTTTTAGTTCCTGTTTACACAAGTTTGTTTACTTGTGGGGAAGGAGGTCGTGACGCATTAGCTTGATGATTTTCTTTATGGGTGCCCCACCATCACCGGATGTATGAAGGGTTTGTTGTTGTTTCAAGAGTTGATGCAAGATGTTTGGGACCCCTTGGCACAGAAGAAAACTGTAGGGCCGATGCATGTGATTACGTTTTTGGGCACTGAACTGGAATCCACAAGCATGGAGATTAGATTGCCTCAGTACAAGAAGTGGAAGTGTTTGGACAGGATGTTGGTGAAGACGAAGGTGCATGTGAAAGATATTAAGGTACTCCTAGGCCATCTAAAATTTGCTTGCAGGGCAGTGAGGGCAGGCAGAACTTTGCGCTTGGGGCTGTTGCTGGCAGAGACATCACTTCCAAACCACAGGGTTCGTCTCGAGGATGGGGTGAAGGAGTTGTTGCTAGTTTGTAGAGTGTTTTTGAATTAATGCAATGGTATCCCACGGCTGGAGTAGGGGAGCAGGTGGAGTGGCTGTTCAAACTTTTCTTGGAGGCAGCTGATGGTCGCAGTTTTTGCATTTTCTGGTTAGGTCGGTGGTGTGCAGAGAAGTGGCAGCAGAGTGAAATAACGGGGGACGGAGCATAGCTTTCCTGGAGGAAGCTCAGCGGGCTTGTACCATGGGCTGACTAGAGGAAGACAGTAATGGTGGTTCATTTTTGGTCTGTGGGCAAGATCGGATGATGCAGATTATCATCCGTTCCTTGTCTGAGTCTACCCACAGAGCGTACAGGCTCTCATGGGAGGAATTCTTGCAGTCTGGGGTGGTGAGACGGAGTGGCGTTGAGGGAGTAGTGCCCAGAAGAAACGAGGTGATACATTTCATTATGTCTTTGATTGAGAAGGGTTTGTCGGCTATCACCATAGCGGGTAAGTTAGCTGGGGTAGCTTTCTATGGGAAGCTGTTAGGGTGATATGAGCAATCGGAAGGGGCAGATTTTGAAGGGATGGGCAAGTTAGCTGGGCAATGGGGAAAGATGCTGCACTCTGTAACACTTGGCATTTTGAAGGAGATGAAACTTATGCTACAGCACATTTGCATGGATGATTTTGAGACGCTGCGTTTTTCGGTGATCATGGTGTGGTTGTTCTTTGGGGCTTTGTCGGGTCATGGAGGTAGTCGGTTCAAAGGCTAAGATGTGAGGGCCCAATAGGAGGATGTGAGATTGGATTGGATCCCGCTGTGGTGCAAATGTGGCTTCTCAGGTTTAAGACAGACTGGTCAGACAGGGGCACGTGTATTACATTTAGGGCTTACCCAGATGCGTGGGTCTGCCCATGTGCATTGTGGATGGTGTTGCTGAGGCAAGGTGCCGGTACCGGTGGAATTTTTAGGCACCCGGATGGGCCAAGTTTACGACATCACAAGTGTTGGTGGTGTTGAGAAAGGCTTTGAGTATGTTGGGATACCAGGCTCAGGAGTTTGGTACGCAGTCATTCCGGATTGGGATGGCGAAGGAAGCAGAACGCAAGGGGTGGACGGCGGCAGAGATCTGGGTGGAGTGGGGAGATCGAGGTCAGATTGCTACCAGCACTATTTGAGATTGGAATGGCTTTTATCAGGATTTACATTAATGTTGCTGTTTTTCTACCTAGGTTGCATTGCAGGCCCAGGGCGAGGACTATAGAGGTGTGAATATGTGGGCATTCCTTTGTCAAATGGGCGGCCTGGCATGGGGAAACCAGGAGAGGTGGAAAACAGCTTGGATTTCTCAACACAGTGGTTCAGCTGAAGTGGTTTGGCTAGGGGGCATGCACTGGTATGAGTTATTGCCTAAGTTAAATTTGTTGACGAAGGGATGCCCCTACCCAGACATGTTGCTCCTGTATTCGGGCGAGAATGGCTTAGTGCAGATGAAAGGACTAGCACTCTTGAAGAGTATCAAGGCTGACTTGCAGGAGATCAAAAGTTTATGGGATTGTATCACCACATTGTGGACTAAGTTCTTACTGAGGAGAGCTTGGAGAGGGGAGATCAAACCATGTGCCATTGACAGGACAAGATGGAAAGGGAACAGGGAGCTCAAACAGTTTTGCAAAGCTGAAGGATTGTTTTTTCTGGAAATGTGGACATAAAATATAAAACAGTAGAGTTTTTTCCTCGCGATGGGATGATTGGTTTTTGGGGTTGAGTTATTCCTGATGCTGGTGAGAAATGTATTGGCAGGGCTGTTGCACTATAGTGGGGATGTAGAGAATTTTCAGCAGGCGAGGGGGGGGGACAGAAATATTCTGGAGGTTTTTCTGCAGGCAGTTGGTTACACAAGTTAAAGGTTATTGCAAGAAATGTTGGTCACGTTGAGACCCACTTAAGGGGAAGGGTGAGGGGGTTCTGAATGCAATATGAAGGCAACAGTGGTGTATGCCCGATAGTTGGATGCAGGGAGTTTGCGTGAGGAGAGTTGGGATTGGGCTTTTGGTTTTGTTAAAAGGGTTATTTAGGGGAGGGTGGAGGATGGATAGGTATTAAGATGTATAGTGAGGCCAGGTTTTGATGGTTAGTATGTAAGGCATAGCGCAGTTTAATGTATTTGGGAAATGTGCATCTGTTTCTTTAAAGCTGTCTTTTTTCACACTATTTTGTTGTCTGTTCTTGCGGGTGCAAACCCTTCCCAGTTGGGGTTTTAGGGGGTAGGGGGGTAGGGTGGTCAGAATACCTGCCCGGAATATTTAGGCGGGTGGCAGGGTCCGAGGGCAAAGGGGCTAAGCGGTTGGCCAGTGGGCACTTGGGTGGAGTTTTCAAACATATAGTAGCATTGCATATGGCCCTGGGTGCCATTTTAGTTAACGGGCACACTTACAGGTTAGAGACGGTTTGTCTTTTCGCCACACACGCAACCACCCACCCTCCATCCCTCCCTAGTTTCAGATGTTTGGGGGTTTTGGTGGTTGAATTGTTTTTAAAAAAAATCTTTTGGGGTGGTTTTTAGTGGGTTGATGGATTTTGCAGGTTTTTGATTAACCAAATGCCCAAGGATAGGTTAAATTGTTGATTGTTGCTGATGGTGAGCGGGTTCTTTGGCTGTTGGTTAAACAAGTTGAAAGTTATTGAAAGAAACGTTGGTCAAGCTGAGAACCATCCGAGGATACGTGGGGTGGGGGGGATCTAAATGCAATAAGAAGGCAATAGTGGTGTATATTTTGATGGTTGGACATGGGGAGTTTAAGCGAGAAGAGTTGTGATTGGGCTTTTGGTTTTGTGCTGGGTACTTATGGGAGGGGGAGCAGGATAGATAGGTATTAAGATGTATAGTGAGGACTGGTTTGATGGTTAGTATGTAAGGCGTAGCGCCAAGGTTTATGTATCTTCAGGCTCGTGCACCTGTTTCATTAAAGCGGCCTTTTCCACACTCCCTCATTGTCTGTTCTTGCATGCGCCTTCCCACTCAAATTACAGAGGATCAGGTATTTCCGGGGAGACGTCAATCAGGACATTTGCAGGTTCTCGGTTATGGCACCCCCCTCAAGTAGCACGATCCAAGCAAAGTTTATCTTGTGGTACCTCACTGTAGGTGAAGTTTAGCATTCAAAACTTTAATTCTATTGTTCAAATGCGTTGCTGTGTTGTCACATTGATTGATTGGTGAATTCATTTGTTTTGGGAGTTTTGCACCACGCTCCGTGTCCTCGCTCTTGATCCCTTACAGCAACTTTCTTTCTTTACTCGAACGTTCTTCTAGGAAACCGCTTTTGAATATATGTATTTTCTTGTCTCTTACCTTTTTTCAGTCTGAGCTGTTTCCAGACCAGTTCCACGGCGGAAGAACATTCTACAACGAGGCAATAATGTCTTCTAAGAAAATACCTCAGGTATCCTTAAGCAGTGGATGTGTGCAATCAGACATGTCCGTGTTTAAATTCGGTTTCATACAGTTGGAAAAATCCGTTTCCTTTTCAAAGAAAATGAAAGATTGTTTTTTCCAAAATGTACTGACTTTTTAATTTAAAAAAAAAAAATTCAAGCATTATTTGCAAGCCCTTTGTTCAGTTCTTGTTCTCTAGCCGCGAGCTTTCAGCCACCTTATTTCAGGTTCTTATTTTGATTTATTTTTTCTGTAGCGCTGCTCTACCTTTGCAGGCGTTAGTTAGCTTTACCAGTAACATTTGTTTTTTATGATGTAACAATTACCCGGTCTTTCATTAATGAAATTGGCATTGTCCTCCCAAAATATAATGAAATGTGTACATTTATGTTCGTAACCTAGAATGGGACAAATAATTACCTCTTCTTTTCAAATGTTGATGCAGTACAGTATGGGTGATCCAGCAGTCTCACGCCTTCCTTGGATGTGCCGGTAAGGTCAGAGACTTGTGCATCACGGCCTTTCACCTGGCAGATTGGGGTTTCGTGGCTAGTGCAGAGAAGGGCTTTTTATCTGCACTTTACTCTGAAGTGGGTTGTATTTGAGCGCATCAAGACCGAAAAGTGTCCGCTTATACTGTACACTCGGCATAGATTGAGAAAAGTAGACTCATCATGCACTGTGCCGATTGTTATTGGAGCTCAGAATCGGTTGTGTGTTGTTTTGCCTACCTTAACCGATACAGAAGGTATAAGGTGCTACCCCCACCATTACATCGCCTCCACTAACCTCTTTGTGAGACATTGTATTGTTTTAGGTGAGTTAGCAGCTTGTAAGGGATATTTAATTTAAATATAGTTAGTGAAAGTTTATGAACTGCATTAAAGAAGAGAAAGCTGTTAGCAAAGCCAGTAGATCTGGCATTAATGTGTTAGCACATGCTGTGCAAGCCAGAACAACAAACGAAAGTCAGCGTTTCTTGAAGGATCCACTAAATGTAATTGTATAGTTTAGAAGACTCGCTTGCCTTTTATACAGCCCTGCTTTTGTTTCTCTTTCACACGGTTGGACAGCAAAGGAGCCTTCATTACAGTCCTCCTTTAGCTTCTTTGTCATGGATCGAAGGTAAGGACTTCAGTGATGACTCCCTCCCTACTTTACCTTGTTTTTTCATTGAAACAAAAAAGGAAAGTAATGAAGGCAAGCAGACCTTCAGTGTAGCTCTTCTTTCCTTCCTATGAATTAAAAATAATGAAATCTTCTTTCCTGGCTTCACTTATGAGAAGCATCCGGGAGGTAAGAGAGAGGGGTGTTGGGTAAGGCACACACAGGGGATGTAAGGATGAAAGGGAGATATGAGAGGGTGACCGGGCAAAGGAACAATGAATGGGCACAGAATAGATTGATTTTTTAACAAATTATTTGAGAGGTGCAAGAAGGAGAGACGTGAGGGAATACGGGCATACAGTCCAATGAAGGAGGGTTAGGAGGTTACAGAAGAGGGACCAGGAGAAAGTCAGCAAAAACAGACCAATAGCTATAGTAGTCAAATTGTACCTCCTGCAGTTCAATCAATCACTGATGCAGAAGTGAAAGGATGCACTCAAACAGCCAATAACTTTAGATGAGGGATGAATACTCCACTGGGTGGAGTGAAGAATGATAACAAAGTCTCAACCCAATGGCCGAAAGGAGCTGGTCGAAGAGAGCCTGTGGTTTCATGGGTCGGATCCAAAGCCCACTTTATAGTAAGCAATGAATCTGTTGGCACTTTCGCTATCAAAATCCAGACCTATGTTGTGGAAGTGATGTCGTTCTCAGGTGACGAAATAGCTGTCAATAATGTTACTGACCCCGCATAGTGGTTAATATACTTTTGCATTCTAAAGAGACATTGATCTTGGCTGATCTTGGTGTGGACGTTTCACTTTAATATCCTCTAAAACCGATCACTCAACTGCATAATTTCTGGTATTTGGGCACTCCTTTGTGCTTTCAGAAAAAAAGCTGCAAAAAAAGAAAACCTCTATGGCTGCTATGTTGTGTTTCGAATTAAATTTTGTGGAGGGGTAGTGCCAGACTCCTACGATGCACTGCAGTTAAAATATTTTGATTGAAACATTAATGTATATATCTCCCAATAGAGGTATTGAATTTCATAGGCACAGTTACAGTCCTTAATACTTTCAGGCAGAGCATGTATCCTGTCAACTGTAATACTAGTTAGATCTTAAAAGTTGATGAAGTCCTCGCACTCAACCCCATACAAGATCATATTGAGTTGGGTATCATTGGTATTTATATGCTAGGTGATCTCCTGTTCAGCAAGATCACACAGTGATCTCCATTAAACAACAGTTAACATTGAATTGGACCAGTGAGGGGAATGAGCTTTAGGTAACCCCACAATTAAATCTGACCAAGGGCACATCATCACTGTGAGGACATATGTAAATAATGTATTGTTTCTAGCCGTTACTTCAGTGGTTACTCTTATTGATTCTCCTTATCAACTCAAGGTGGCAGTGGTGTGTGGCTCTTGTACAGCTGGTGGTGCGTATATGCCAACCATGGCAGAAGAGACTGTCATCGTAGACAAAATTGGAACAATATTTCTGGCCGGACCCCCTTTGGTTAAGGCTGCCACTGGAGAAGAAGTGTCTGCTGAAAACCTGGGAGGCGCAGCGCTTCATGCTAGGTATGTATTCCGTTGTTTTTTAACTTCCTCGGTTCATTAAATCGTTGTAATTTCATATTGCATCCTACACAATGCTCCTCCTTGTCACTCTGGCATATATATTGTGTTTTGTTTTGAAGGCAGGGAACAGTGCAGTTCAAAATATTTTCCAATTGGCAATCCATTTTACTTTATTACAGGGGTTTGTACACAAAACTGTGCAATGCTGTCCATAATTCAATTTCAACCCACCGCAGATATATCCAACGCAATGTGTTATGCTGATACCAGAATTAACTTAAATACATTTTTTATTTAACACTCGCACTTTCCTTCTGTGCTCAGTTTTTTGGTTTCCATCGTGGGTAAGAATTGTCTTGTATTGCTCTTAGGCCCTCTTTCAAGTGATCCCTAATTTCCGATTTGATTGGTAACGGGAATTACTTACTTAAACTGGAATTATCCTCCAAACAGGTAATCATGTGTGTCACAAAAAAAAATGACATTTTTTTCCACCCAGAAGTTTCCCTTGGAATAACATGTTAAAATGTGCAGAAAAAAAGGCCCATCGATGACGAAAACTCTGTGTGAGTCAGTGCAAATGCATTGAATCGTGATGGTTATTACTTCTGGGTACAGGAATACTACGTGAGATTTCAGCTTGTCTGTAGTCGGGCCCTTGCTTCTTTATTCCTCCTTCTCTGTCTGAAATCGGAGTTGGATTTCGCTGCTGACTGCCCTCCATGTGGTGTCTTTTATCTTTATTTATTTTTTATTTATTGCCAGCATATCTGCAAAAAAGTCGATAAAGCGTGGTGATGACCAAGAAATTAGTCTGCAAACTGCAAGTCACAGGTTACCTTTCTAATGGCGACTTGGCTTTTCGTCCTTTGGAGCTCAGTAACTGTTGACTATGTTACATTTAATTAAATTGTTATAGTATCAACATCAATTAAGTGTGAGTAAAAACACTCCGTACAAAATAAATTATTATTTTTATCATTATTAACAATTTAACTGCTGGACTAACCACCCCACCCCCTTTTTTGGCTATTTGGGATAGTGTGCGCTTAGGGCCCCATAACTGTTTTTTCCACATAATGTATCCAGGCCAAATTTGCGTCCTTTTTTCGAACATCCTGGGGTATCTAAAAACGCAGAGCGTTTAAAGATTACCCAGGAGGGGCCTGAAAAAATAGCCAACATATAGCAAAAACGTGTTTTTAAAAAAGATAGGAAAAAAGTGCTCCAGCTAAGTGTCCGTTTTTTTCTCTAAAAATTGCATCATTGAAGGATTTGCTGTGCTAACATCACATTCTTCCCAGTTTTCGGGAACAGGCATAGATGAATAAAAAAAACATAGTTTTGGCATTTTTCGAAGAGGTAGCCCATTTTTCATATTTGTTTGTGCTCTCAACCTTCCTTCAGTTAGTTGTGAAAGCCATGGGTGATCCTGCAAAACTATATATTTCTGACAAGTAGACAGAAGTCAGAATTAACCAAGGGGTCATATTTGTAGATCCCTCAAGGCTTTCCCAAGGAAAATAACTATTGAAATAACGAAATATGGAAAATTTGTAGGAAAAAACGGCCATTTGCAGCAACATTTTCATCTGAAACTTTTTGTCACGATGGCCGATTAACAAAAGCAATGTACCATTATGTCCGCTAGACCTTACTGGTTACGGAGATATATATAGGGTTTGTAGGTTCTCCAAAAACCCAAGGTACCCAGTGTTAAGATGTGCGGCCAAGCACTCACCTGAAATCCAGGACCGTCTGCAGGGGCGATCAGTAATTCTTTAACCCTCCCAGAACACTTGTCAACGCTACTGAGGAGAACAGGAGCCTTGGCAGGTGTCCCAGGGAGGAAGGGGATTAGACCGAGAAGAAAGTGAAAGAGAAGACACAGCTCCGCTCCGCCACTTGAACCAGCCAAGATCCTTGTTCTGACTTGCAGAGCCATCGTTTATCTTCTTTACCTTTTAAAAAGGGATTAACGTTATAAACCAGTCTTATAAGAAAAGTATGACTGTCTAGTTTCAGATCTATGATTATCTAATTACCTCTAGTTTGGATTGGTAATTCTCTGTTTTTTTGGGAACAGTATAAATTCTTGTTTCTTCCTTTGAAATACCTATAACCTACACAAATAGTCACAATAAAGTTGATAATTGGTGTTAAAAATAAGGAAACCAATATCTATGAAGATATGCACACTTCCTGCTTAAACATAACCATATGTTTTTATGTTGAACTATCTCACCTGTATTTCACATGTGATATTATCAGGTTAAAACCAATGCTCTGATACTTCTCAAGCACATACAAAAATATGTAGAGCCAGCACCAGTTTTCAATTTCTACCAAGGGGCAATGTTCATTTTTAAATGTGCATTCTCAATATTTACAATAAGTACGAAACAGAAATATGGGCTTTAAACATAAGAAAACACAAACGCAAAGCTTAAAGTGTTCACTTAGCTGACTCGACGATTTTAATGTCCTGTACTTGACTGTCTGTAACGTTGGAGCCGTCTTAACAACTTAATTGTAGTCTTGACAAGCGTAGATGAAGTTCCTTCCAAGAAACTCGTTCTCCAAGTGAAGGACTTTTGATGACGTGAAGAATTAGGAATCTCCTTCAAACAACATGGTGCAGCCGGGAAAGGTAAACAAAGCCAATCGCCGTGTCAAGGGGGTGTGGCTATTTATAGCCAATGAGCAGGTTGTTGTCCAGGGCGCTGTTTCAGCATCATTGGAAAAGGTGTGGCATAGCGGCCAGGGCGACTGACGTTGGAATCTAGGGCTCACAGTTCGATCACCGGCGGCAGGTCAGCTCCGCACCATGCCACTCTGGGCAATAGCTCACTTAATCTTCCCGAGGGCCCCCAGTGCCGGGACACTACTTCGGAGGTAGCTGTGCGCTTTACAAATACTGGTATTTCATTTATTTAATTTCATTAGCAACGTGTACTATGACGCATGGACACTTGCTGGGCTTACGGAACTGCTTTGAACCGTGAACAGAAATTGAGCGTTTCCTTGACGACAAGGACGCCAAGTCGATGCGAGTGATTCAAGAACGCATTGGCTTGGTTTTCAATTATATAAAAATAGAAATAAAACACAAGGATATCATTAAAGGCACGATCAGTCTTGAAACCATTCATAGGTTAAAAAGCATTGGTAAAATACAAAATAAAAAGGTTGCAGCATGATTTAAGGGGTAGTCATGGGAGGTTACACTGCAACATAATTTAATGAGGAACCATGGGGGTGTTGGCAAATCAAGCAGGCCATTACACCAGCGGAGGAATTCCTGACACCCAGAGCCAACAACTGAGCTACACCATAGAATGTTTTTTTTATTGAGTATCAAGTATAGACCAATTCATATGGTGAAATATGTAGATTGAAAAGAGTATATCCAGGAAACCTATGTAGTTCTGAAATGTACACAAGAAATGGTGTTTAGGAGCAGTGCCTATTTTTACATCTCTGAACTTGTGGGTAGCCATACTACTGTATGATTTAGAGGGTTTGTTTCAAAATATCTTCTTTCTTATACACTGGTTTACATTTGAAAGACCTAAATCCAGAAAAATCTAATTTGTAATAACACATTTTCTACAATTCTATGCTCGGACAAGTCTTGCAATAAAAATTGTACTTCACTTTTGTGGTTAGGCCAAGTTTCCGCAACAGGAAACCATCCAAAATGTAACATGTATAGATCACATTTTTACACTCAAAACTAACCCTTTATTTACAAGGTGTGGTATCTGTAGATTTTTGACCCTAGCTCAACCTGCACCTATAGAAACCTAGCAAAGTTGTAAATTTTTTAACACTAGACACCTAGGGGTATACAGGACGGGGTGACTTGTGTGGCTCTCACCTGGTTATTTTACCCAGAATTCCTTGCAAACCTTAAACTTTGACTAAAAAAACACATGTTCCTCACATTTCTGTGGGGGAAACTTCAGAATTCTGCGGGGAGCCACCAATTTCCTTCCCCCCGGCATTCAATCACTGGTGCTAAAAGACCATGCCACACAGGTTACAGGAACCTGCATGAGAGTCATTGGCTTACTCAGAAGGGTATTTCCTTATTTAGCAGATTATCATCGGAGAACATTAGTGCAGACTTTAGTCATGAGTAGGCTTGACTACTGCAATGGATTGCTATTATCTGCTAATGTAGAACAACTGAAGAGGCTACAGGTTGTTCAAAACACCGCCGCTAGGTTGATCCTTAATGTTCCTGCTAGATCCCCCTCATATCCTTTACTGAATAGGCTACACTGGCTCCCTGTGTGTCAGAGAGTACAATTTAAAATATGTTGTACAATCCACAAATGCTTATACGGGACTGGTCCTAGGTATCTGACGGAAATCTTTCGACTTTACCAACCAGGAAGAACTTTAAGATCTGAAAATCAAGCTTTGCTTCAGATCCCTAGGATCAAAAAAGAAAGACAAGGAGGCCGAGCCCTTTCATTCAGAGGTCCTACTTTATGGAATTCATTACCCCTTTCTCTAAGACAAAATTCTAATCTTGTTACTTTTAGAAAATGTCTGAAAACGCACTTGTTTCCTATCCAGCAATCCTAAATATGTCACACAAGCTTTCTGTCTTTGCCTACCTTTGGAACAACGCAGCGCGGAGATATCTCCTTGGAGATCGAATTCCTGCGCTATAGAAGAAATATAAATAAATAAATAAATAAATAAATTCCCCCAAGTCTCCCGATAAAAATAGTACCTCGCTTGTTTGGGTAGGCATAGTGCCCGTGACCAGAAACGGGACAAAACACAACATATCAAATTTTCCCGCTGAAAACGTATCCTTTTTAGGTCGAGCCAAGAGACAGCGCGCATGTGCTGCTCTGTGAGGCATTTTGTAATCGAAAGGTTGAAATGAAACACACCCACGACAACCCACCACTTTTAATTGGTTGCATCGTCTTGGTTGCATCGTCTGTCTTCAGGAATTTCACATTGTTGGTTGGGGTATAATAGATATTTGTCCTGCCTTGTGGGTGTTTCGTTCCTGCCCTGGCGTCCACCCTTGCTACACCGATCATTTTGATATGGGCCATATGTTCTCTTAACCTGCACTACTTTTCCTTACTGCCCTCTCCACTGGCTGGCTCACAGCTTCTTTTTCTACTGGCTTCCCTTCTAGAAGCTCACACACTGCAGCAACACAAGAAGCTGGCCATGTACAGATCGAAGCACTAACTGCTCCTTTATATATTTTGTTTTTTGGGGAAAAAAAGGCACACGCCTCACTCACTGAGCGCTTTAGGCTGCTCTGCTCCTCCGGTGCCTCTCGGGCTCTCTGGCGCGGCCATTGGAGAAGGGGGCAGGTGGAGCCAGGAACTCTGTCTCTCCTTTGTTCTCAGAGATCCCAGGCAGCTAAAAGCAGCCCCGTCCTCCGTTCTGCTAATCCTTTGCAGAGGCGTCAGAAGCAGAGCTTGGCTGAGACACTCTTGGTTTCCCAGCGAGTCTGTTTCATTTTCAACATTTCTTCTGTCAGCCTTTAAATTCACAAATGCATGATGACAAGGGGGAAGGTAAGAATTTTAGTGTTTCCCTTGCTAAGCCATGGGCTGGACAATGGAGGAGGGGAGAGGTAGAGCCGGGGCACTTGCAGGCTTATTTTTCACTGATATTGCAAGGGAAACAGGAAGAATCTTATTCCCCCCCTTGTCTTCATGCATTTACGAATTAGCAGGCTGCCAAAAGAAATGTTGCTGTTGCAAAATGAAACCGACTTGCTGAGAAACCAAGAGTGTCTCAGCCAGCCGGTCTGCTTCTGACGCCTCTGAAAACTTTTAAGGCAGTTCTAATCACTGTACCTCCGGCAGAGCCTGGAACTTGCACAGTAATTATCTGCTGAGTGCAGGAAGCATTAGTCATCCACAGAGCACTGTAAGGAAGCTGTAAACAGCAGCTAACAAAAAGTAATCTTCTTAGTTTAGTGCCAGGACAAAAAAGTAACAATAACATTTCACCTCACTTGCAGGTTTTAATCAAATGTTAGAAATCCCTTCCTTTCCTCATTGACCGGTTTACCTCCCTTTTCTCTACCAATTGTATCCTAACTCCATCATGCAGTGGTAAATGTGAAGTCTTATAACTGCAGTTTTATTTTATTTGTACTTATAAGGTCCCAAAGTCGAGACCTATTGGCTATGCTAATGCTTGTTTCCAATGTGCCAAATAGTTGTTTTGGCCGTCGGTCATGAGCGCCTTGAGACCTGTCGGTGAGATGGCGCTATATAACCCGAAGCTAACAATAACAACAATGTGGTCAGCTGTGGATTTAACCCTAGCTCAGCCGGCACCTAGGGAAACCAAGCAAACTTGCACATTTTTGAAAGCTAGAGATATGGGGGCATCCAGAGCGGGGTGACTTGCGTGCCTCTCAGGTGTATTTACCCAGAATCCCTTGCAAACCTCAAGCATTTTGACAAAAAACGAATTTTCCTCACATTTATGTGTTAGAAAGTTCTGGAATCTGTGTGGAGCCACAAACGTCCCTCAACCCGGCAATACCCCCAATTCTCCTGATAGAAATGGTACCTCACTTGTGTGGGTAGGCCTAGAGCCCGTTTAAGAAAACGGCCCAAAACACAACATGGAAGCATCACATTTTTCCACTGTAAACTGAACCTTTTTTTCCAATGTGGGTATCTGTAGATTTTGAACCCTAACTCAGCTGGCACCTAGGGAAACCTAGCAAACCGGTAAATTTTTTAAAACTAAAATCCTGGGAGAATCCAGGGTGGGGTGACTTGTGTGGCTCTCCCCAGGGTTTTCTTTTTACTCAGAATCTCTTACAAACCTCAAACTTTGACTAAAAAAAAGAAACACATTTTCCTCACATTTCTTTTAACGTCTTCCGTGCGTCGGACGGCCCCCGGGCGTGGGCGGAGGATAGCCGGGGCCGTTCGAACCGCGCACGCGTCAAATTCCTCAGCACCGCGGGGGAATTCCAGCCGCAGCGAAGCGGTTAAGGAAAGTACTGGAATCTGTGGGGAGCCACAAATTTCCTTCCATCCAGGCATTCTCCCAAGTCTCCTGATAAAAATGGTACTTAACTTGTATGGGTAGGCCTAGTTAGTGCCCGCGATAGGAAACAGCCCAAAATGCAACATGAATACATCACATGTTTCCACTCCAAACTCACCCCCTTTTTTTTTTTTTTTGCAAAGTGGGCAGCTTTGCATTTTGAATCCTATGTCAGCCTGTACCTTAGCAAACCTGACATTTTTTGAAAACTAGACAAGCAGGGGAGTCGAGGGTGGTGTAACTTGTGTGGATCCCACAAGGTTTTCTTACCCACAATACACTTGCAACCTCAAACTGTGCCTGAAGCAACACATTTTCCTTCCATTTTGTGATGGAAACTATCGGAATCCACAGGAATTTACAAAATTCCTACCATCCAGCATTACCCGACTTGTGCTGATAAAAACGGTGCCGCACTTGTGTGGATAGGCTTAGTGTCTGCGACAGAAACGGATCACACCATGATCAATGTGAGTTCTCTGGCGATGGCTCCTATTGACCTTGGTTTGGGTTGTTCCTGTAGCGGGTACTAGGCCCGACCACACAAGTGCACACCATTGCAGTGTGTCATGCCACCGCATGATCTGCAATCATGTTGGTGGCATGACACATTGGAAAGATGTGCTTTTCCAGAGTAACACATTTATCTCTACTGGACCGTCTAAGGGACAGAAAGGCCAATTTTGCATTGTTGACTTTGACTAGGAGTACTCCTGTATGTGTAGGTGTGACCACTTTCTCTGCACAATACAAAGGTGTACTTCTCCTTAATAATTTGTTCACCCAACTGTAGTGTTGTGAGACTATGCACGCTAGGACCCATGTGGATCTGGGCAGACTCAACAGAAGAATTACATAACTTGCTGGGAGGTGTTACGGTGTGGTTATTAACGGTTAGGACGTAATCAGAGTGAAGTGTGTAATTGTAAGCTGAGGAATAAAGACGTCTGTTACAGAGCTCTGTGTGTGGCATATTCATTTGCATGCTCCCGAGCTGGGGAGGCTACAAATGGCCCCGAAGAAACAAGACTACTCTCCCTGAGAGTTTGCAGTGATACAGCTAATTTCTTATGCATGCGCCAAAATCGATGAGAAGCAGTTCGAAGTTGCCATGTGTGGGGTCGAAGACCCGCTCCAGCTCATATACCTCCTTCGAAGAAGTTGAAGGCCCTCCGGAGGAGCGCGTTTGAAATGCCTGGCAGAAACCTACTGTGTTGAATGGAAATGGCAATCCAGTAGATTTATCGAATTAATCAAGAGAAATGCCGGTATGTGTAGAAACGTTTATTGCATCCGAACAAAGTCGGGTACACCCGAAGAATGCCGGTAACTGCCGCTCATAACACATACATCTCTCAACACACATTCAAACACATACATCCCATGCGGCAGGCAGATATGTCGCTGAACCACACACGCGGCAACATTCAAACTTAAACATGCCACGCGGATGTTATTCCAAGTTGACGCGCACGTGTGCGCTCATGTCAACTTCAAACAACAACATACCACACACCTCCCTCTATATATATATATATATATATATATATATATATATATATATATTTTTTTTATGTAAGTACAAAATCCTTAAATTTGATAGGTAATTTGCGGACTCTTGAACTTTTCATTGAACCTGCTGAAGCAGAAACACTAGGTTCATTAGAAGATGAGCATGTGGGAGCAGGAACACACGACTCATTAGACAATGTATTGGAATTTGATGTGTTCATGTTTACACTCGTGGCATCTAAAAATAGATTTGAGGATATATCATCATCATTAGATTCTTTCTTGCCTTTAAGCTTAGATACCCTACTAAAGTTCCAAACACTCCCATCATTCACTCGAACTGCATTTCTGAATACTTCAACCACTTCCATAGGATCAGACCATTTAGATAGCCCTTTATGTACAAAAGTACCCTTCTTCAACCGTACTAAATCTCCAACCTGAACATAGACATCCCTCACACTTTTTTTCTTAAACAAATCATTCTTCATTTTTATCTTATATGCATCAACTTTCCTACTAATTTCTTTAAAATGAATCTCTGCAAATTCAGTACGTGTTTTGTCCTTATTCTTCAACCACCATGGCACTAATTTTGTGCTCGGCTTACGCCCCCTAAGTAACTTAAAAGGAGACAGCAGAGTCACAGAATTAGGAGCTGTTCTGTAAGAGAGCGACATAGATTGAAGAGCCTTGTTCCAACACATTCCACCCTTAACAGCTAGCTGAATTGCCTCTTTAACAACTCTATTGAACCTCTCAATTTGACCATTGGCCTCTGGATGAAATACTGCAATTCTCCTATGAGTTATACCACATCTTGTTAAGTAATTCTCCATTTGTTTGCTAATAAATTGCGGCCCATTGTCTGTGACAATCTCTTGAGGAATCCCCTCTCTACAAAAGATTTCATCCAAAAATTGTATTATAGTATTAGATGTAACTTCCCTGACCATCTTAATCTCTGGCCATTTTGAAAAAGAATCCATAAGTACAATGCCAAATGAATATTGTTGGGGTAATATACCAAACGGACCAATGATATCAATTCCAAGTTTGTTCCATGGTGAGACAGGTAAGTCCACCGGTTGCGGAGTGAAGACAAAGCCTTAGCCGATTTATCACTATTGGTACACAATTTGCAAAGACGCACCTGGCGCTCAACATATGAGTCAATTCCCGGCCACCAAAAATTATCTTTTAAACTTCTAGTGATTGAAATCCCAAAATGTCCCTCATGGGCAAAATCAACAAACAATTTCCTAAGACCAAAAGGCGGAATAATTTGATCTCCTCTTAAAATAATTCCGTTCTCTATGGCCAATTCATCTTTAATTTTATGATAACTCATCAAACTCCCTATAAGTTCTTTCTCATCTGGCCAACCATGCAATAAAAACTTCCTTATCTCTTTGAGTTCCAGATCCATTTCTTCATTCCACGTCTGCTCATGCACCACAGAATTCTCCCCAAACCCCAAATTCACATCACATACTACATGTGCTACCTCACACTCATCAGTGTCAACACTATCTGAATCTTTACACGGTAGGGGAAGTCTTGACATACAATCAGCATGGACATTGGATTTCCCAGGAACATACTCTAACGTATATTGAACATTTTGTGATCAGGCTTGATAGTAAATTTTGTACCCCATAAAAACTGTCTAAAAAGCTCAGCGCCCCAAACACAAGCCAGAAGCTCTCTCTCAATCACAGAATAATGACGTTCAGATTCTCTTAACGTTCTTGAGGCATAAGCCACAATCCATTCTTTACCCCATTCTTCTTGGATAAGTTCTGCGCCTAACCTACAATTGCTTGCATCCACCATTACAATACAACGTTTACCAATACCAAAAGGTTTAAGACCTGGAGCCTTGATTATCATATCCTTGACAGTAGTAAAAGTTGTAGTCATAGTATCAGTCAAAATATATTTAGCATTCTTTTTTAGAAGATCCCTGAACGGTTCAATTACAGTAGCATAGTTTGGAATAAATTTAGCATAGAATTCCACTAAGCCTAAAAAAGCCACTAATTGTTCTTTATTCTCAGGAATTGGAGCTTTAATGATATTCTCCAATGTGATGCTTTAGGTTTAATTCTTTTTTTTTTGTTTAAAATATTTTACTACGGACTCTTACTGTGACCAGGAACCGGGTTTGTTTGGGCTGGGGGGTTGGGGGTTGGTGTTGTTGGTTATAAAACTCATAAAATAAGACCGATATAGGATGTGCGGGATAAAATTGCAGAAAAAGGGATTAGCATGGACTGCTGACTTTTGATGTCTTCTGTGTGTTTTGTGTGTTCTCGCCAGATGCCATTGGGTGTGTGCTACAACTTACTCGCTGTTGTATTGATAGCAGCCGGCCCTTTCAAAGGGTTGTAGGCACACTGCTGTGTACATGTACGACTTTGCAATAAAGGTCTTGGAAAAAAAATATATATATTTTATTGAACAAAGCAGAGTAAGTAATCAGTTAGCAGTAATGAAGTACAAAAAGGGACATAGAAAGCATACATTACAGCGGTGCATCACAAGTGCGAGTTTGGGGAGGACCAATCCTGGCCATCGCCATTTCAGTTGTAGGGGAAGTACAACGTTTGCCCCGATACACATTCCAATGACCCCACTTCTTATCGCAAGTTCCAGGACACCCCCTGACCTTGTATACAGTTTTTTTCAGACAACATACATGTATCCATTGCAGCGACCCATCTGATCAAAAGCGGTTTGTTTGGCGAGCACCATTGCATTGCTATTTTACGTTTTAATAAGAGAAAGCCCAGGGCCTCCCATTGTCCCATTGTCGTTCCAGCGCAGTGAGACCTCTGGGGTCCCACACATTAAGGAGTCCGCCTTTGGGGGGCAGAGGGACAGGTTTTCCTAGTGCATCAGACATCTTCCGGGTCGCTCGTTCCCACAGGTCTTGAATATCGGGCAGTCCCAGATAGTGTGGTAGAAAGTGCCAACCCACCCACAGTTACGGAGAAAGAGATCGGTTGCACGTCTACCAATTTTGGCTAGGAGGGGAGCAGACATATATGTTCTGTGTAGTATCTTTAATTGTATAAGCCTGAATCTGTGATTGATAGCCGATTCGCTGGGGACCTCAGTGCTGCCTGCTATTCGGCATCCTCCATGGCCCCAATGTCGCCCTGCCATTTGTCTCTCAGAAGTTGGAAGGCGTTAGGCATGTTATTGCATAGCTTGCGGTAGGTAATGGATATCGCCTTGGCCTGAAGGGGTTCTGATATTAGTCTATCCTCAAGAGGTGAGGATTGTGGAAGAGATGAGAGATCAGGGACATTAGTGAGTATGGCATGTGTGATTTGGAGGTAGCGGAAGGCCTCAGATTGGGCTAAATTATATTTCTTCTGGAGCTCTACGAATGTCAGCAGTTTGCCCTTATGAATCATATCTCCCAGGGTAGATATGCCGATCATGTCCCATTTGTCAAAGCCCTGATAATGGCAGAGGGAGCCTAGCGTGTGTGAGGCCCAGAGCGGAGTGGATAACGTGAGTATGTCAGACCAGCCGAGGCGCTTATTCGCTCGGTGCCAGATTGCTAGCGTTTGGGACATCGGGCCTATATAGCGAGTGCGGGAAGGCTTACCATATAAGGCCCCAAGGTAGCCCTCATGGCCCGTCTGATATCGTTCTGGGTGGAAAGCAGGGTTTGTTAGTGGACCATATAACCAAGAGTTGGTGGCAGTCAATTGAGATGCCCAATAATAAAGTCGAATATTTGGCAAGGCAATACCACCATCGTACCACCCCTGTGTAAGCGAGAGAAGAGCAATGCGGGGAGAGCCGCCGTCCCATAGAAGGAGGCGGAGGTCTCCCTCCAGTGTATTAAAATAGGAGTCGGCAATGGGAAATGGGCAATTCTATAAGGCATACAAAAAGCGAGGGAGTGGAAGCATTTTAAAAAGGGCTGCTCTGCCCGGGAGAGACAGAGGCAGCGATCTCCAATGTGATATGTCGTTATGGAGTCTTTGTAGCGGGCCCTTTAGGTTACTGTCATAGAAGATTTTGGGGTCTGGGGTGACAAAGATGCCGAGGTATTTGAATCCATCCTGGGCCACATCAATCGAATATCCCCTCGGGGGAGGAGGGAGTGGGCCGTGTAGCCCGAATAGCACTGATTTGGACCAATTGATGGAGAAGCCGAGTATTTGCCAAAATTGGTGATGATGTGTAATAGACTATTAATAGAAGATATTTGGGAAAAGAGATGTAGACGAGAATGTCGTCTGCGTACAGTGAGATCTTGTCAACTGTATCATCATCCCACCGGAGGCCTCGGATAGAGTAATCCGTTCTAACCCAATGGGCCAAAGGCTCCAGGGTGAGCGCGAATAATAATGGGGATAGAGGACAACCCTGCCTAGTTCCCCTGTGTAGAGGAAATCGTCTGGATGTGTGACCATTGACATAAACTTGACCCCAGAGGTCAGTATAGAGCAATTGGACCCATTGAATAAATTTGGGACCGAAGCCGAAACGGAGTAGGACTTCAAAGAGGTACGACCATTCTATGGAGTCGAAGGCGAGTGTAGCGTCTAGGGAGAGGATAGCTGCGTCTTCTTGGAGATATGGTATTCTACTCATAACGTTATGGACCCTAAGGAGATTGAGCGCCGTGTTACGGCCTGGAAGGAATCCCGACTGATCCTCGTAGATTAAGGAGGGGAGGACTGTCATGACTCTGGTGGCGAGGAGTTTCGCCAGGATTTTCACCTCGGAGTTAATGAGGGAAATTGGCCTATGAGAACCGCAATCAGTAGCTGGTTTATTAGGTTTGGGAATAACAACTATTGATGCCAATCGTTGGTCTAGCGGCAGGCATCCGGCATCGCGGCTCTCCTCGAACATCGCCCTCAGGTGTGGGAGAATCTCACCCGCCATGCTCTTCAAAAATTCAATAGGGACACCGTTGGGGCCCATAGCTTTACCTAATTGTATGGCGAACAGTGCATTGCGAATCTCCTCTGTGGTGAGGTCTGCCTCCAACTACTGCGCATCAGTCTCAGAAAGGGTGGGTAAGCGCATTTCATTTAAGAGTAGTCTGGACTCTTCGGCATTATAGTGCGCCCTGGCTGTATATACTCCCTCCAGGTGGGCAGCAAAGACCTCTATTTCCTCGGGGTCTGTGATAGAAGAGTTGCCTATTCCGGAATCCATCTGGAGCCTTGCTCGCATTTTTCGAGCCATGCCAGCATTTTACCTGCTCTGTCCCCTAGTTCATACACTCGGTGGCGAGTCTTTAAAAGTTTGGCCTGTGCTTTCTCCAAGGCTAGTGCTTTATACTCTAGTTGTTTCGTTCGGAGACAAGTTGCCGTCTCTTCCGAGGGGGTCGCGTTGTGGGTCGACTCTAGGTGGACTAGGTCCATCTCAGCCTGGATTAGGTGTTCACTTTGTTTGTGTATATAGCCAGTTTTAAGAGCTAACGCCTTCCCTTTGAGTACAGCCTTATAGGCTTCCCATATGATTATAGCCGACTTCACGGATCCGACATTTTCTGTGAAGTAATATTCCGTGTGTTCTAGCAGGCAGTCTTTTATGTCGGGGATTTTTAGAAGCCAACGGGTTATGATTATGGGGCCACAGGATCTCTGGCGATGGTACGTAAATTCTACAAGAAGTGGGGAGTGGTCCGAGATGCCTCTGGGGAGCCCCTTAGGGTGGCGGAAAAGCTCTATATCAGTTGTGGGGGAAAAAAAATAATCTATGCGAGAGCTACTATTATGGGCATTAGAGTAATGTGTGAAGTAAGAAGTAGTCGGGTGAAACGAACGCCATATATCTTCGAGTCCCATTGCTTGTGTAAAATCTAGGAGATCAGAGCCCTGCCTGTGTGACATGCGCTGGGGGTGTCGATGTAGGGCATCGTTCATTGTCATATTAAAGTCACCCCCAATAAGCAGGGGTCTGTGTGGGAGATCTAGTATTAGTTGCTGCAGGTTCTGCAATGCGTCCGTTCCTAAGGTTGGGGGAATGTAAACTGAGATAACATTTAACGGTTTTCCCTCCCAAATGGCCTCTATCACAGCAAAGCGGGCAAGCGGGTCAGCCCATGTCTTTGTACATGTCAGTGCAACATTTTTACGAACAAGGATACCGGTCCCTCTGGAGCTGGAGGTAAATCCGGCATGTACGAGCAGTTTGTAACTCCCCCCGGTGCAGTACTTGACATGTGTTACCCATCAAGTGTGTTTCTTGGAGGAGAACCAGATCCGGGGCGTGACGTTCGAGAGATTGCATGACTAACCCTCTCTTTATCTTACTGCCTAGGCCATTTACATTCCATGTCATGAGGGAGAGGGACTTAACCAGGGATGTGTCATGGTGGCTTAAAGAATGGATGATATTTACGGAGTATAGGCCCTTGAGTAACAGAGTGGTATTCAGAGCTGATAGCGGATCTGAACTGGTCGATGGCAGAGTCTAGGGGAGACCAGGTACATCCTAGTGATGAGTATGGAATGCCTTGCGGAGGTACGTAGCGCTGTGTAGTAAGCTCCATGTCTAAAAAAACTCTGCAGCGTGGAAAAAAAAACAAAGACAAAAACTATACTAGAATCATACCAAACAGAAGGGATGTTTCTGAAGGAGCAGTGAAGTGTGAGAAGGAAAGACTCTGCTGAGAACACAAAAGGAAACCAATAAATCCAGAACAGAACAACTCAAAACCCCCATCCCTCCCATTCCAACCCTCCACCCAGCCCCCCTGCCCGCGGATTTGAAACTATCCACTCCCCAACTAGGCAGAGTGCCTGTCGCCCTCCCAAACATGTACGGGGTGTGTGGAGAGCCATAGTTGCCCTCGCCCAAGAGTGACGAATAGTTGAGTCTAGTGCAGCATCCATAAACATGTATCAACAAAAATTTTCACATAGTACATTAAGCAATGAAATAACCTGGACGCTCCTCGGCGTCTGGACTGCAGAGAGTAGTAATCAAGTCAGCTGAAGTGAAGACAAAGTCAGAGTGCCCTCGGCCATTCAGGGTCAGAACACTCCAGTCGTACAATGTGAGTCTCAAGACAGGGTTCCATTGGTGACGGAAATGAACAGGTCGTTGGTGGGTTCACATGTCTTCGTGAATGCCCTCAGAGAACAGATCTTGACTTTCCGGGGGTATACCAGGATCAGCATGGTCGGTCGATCCGCGGCGATGACGCCACCCTTCGAGCCAGTCCCATGTTTCTTCAAGTGATGAAAAGAACCAAGTTTTCTCGTTCGACTTCACTCGTAGCTTGGCGGGAAATAGCATAGCGTACTTAATGTCTTTGGCGCGAAGTGCCTTTTTGACTTCGAGGAAGCTACGCCTACGAGCCTGAACCTTCACCGTGAAGTCCGGAAAGAAAGTTATCTGGGCGTTCTCCAATCGTACGGGTGGGCCTGCTCGCGCCGTTTGAAGGATGACATCCCGGTCTCGGAAGTTAAACACCCGGGCAATGATTGGACAGGGGGGAGCGCCCACCTTCGGCCTCCCCCCGGGGACTCTATGTGCACGTTCGATAGAGAAGTAGTTGGAGAGCTTTTTTGGCTGGAGGTGATTTTGGGTTAGGTTTTCGACAAAGAGGTCAGTGGCAGGCCCCTCCATTCGTTCCGGGACACATAGGATGCGGAGGTTGTTGCGCATAGCGCGTCCTTCATAGTCGTCCAGGAGCTCCCCCATTTGCGCTTGTTGTTTTTGGAGTTGGGCCACTTGTTGTTGGAGAGTAGAGGTGTCCTCAATGAGCGCCGTGGTTTTGACCTCAATGTCTCGCACCTTGGAGTCCATTTTACGGAGGTCCGCCCGTAGTAGGGTAACCTCTATGTTAACCGAGTCTATTCGGGTCTCCAGTGACGAACGAACCCCGGCTATTGCTTCCATCACGTCTTCCAGCGTGGGGGTACGCGTTGCTGGGGGGGGTTGCAGTTTAGGGCGCATTTTCAGGGTTCACCTCCTTGGACTCCCCTTTAGAACCCCACGAGAGTTTGTTAATTTGCCTCTGATTAGATGGTCGGTTGCCCTTACTGGAGGCCATGTTGGGGCGTCGATACGCCCAGCGCAGTCCGGTGTCGCGGGCCTAGGAGTAGTCAACGAAAACAGACCCCCCCCCCTTCTGATCCAGGTAGGTCGACACCCCCCCGCCAGGCCAAGGGCACTGGGGAAGTGATGGCCCAGGTGGGGACAGGGGAGAAGGAGCAAAGTATAACCTGAAGGTCCGGGAGTAGAAAGGCGTCGCTTATTCAGCAGTAGATCTCAGATCTCGTTGGAGAGCGCCCCACGCACTTAGGAGCACAGGCAGGCAGGTCACATGAGTCGAGGGTCCGGCCTCTTTATGGGACTATGTATCCCAGGGAAGTTCACAGTCACGAAGGCGCCTTTAGAAGAAATGGGAGGGTGGTCCGCACTCGCAACACAGGGCCAGGCGCGAGGCAACCACCGTTCGTTTCAATCCTGTCTCCCGTAGCCGGTCTCTTCAGGGCAGCCGAGACGGTGTCCCCCGCGGAGGGCCAAAACCCAGTCACAGCGTTGTCGGGAGGCCAGGTGCTCAGGGGCAGAGCGTGTGGGTCTGGGGAGCCAAGCCACCGGAGCCCCTTATGGCGGGTCACGAGTAGGCCACAGATCGCCCCGGTTCGTTTCAGGTGGAGTGGCCTGACAGGGTAGCACGTCGTCTCTTGGGGGCCTCCTCTCACCTCACAAGGAGTAATGAAGGGCCCGGACTACCAGGGCAGCAGTGGAGGGCCTGCGAGAGTGTCCGGCCGAAGTGTGGGTAGTGTGGGGCGGTCCCCGGCGGAAGGCCCAAAGCCGGGGACTCGTGTAGATGTCACTTCGGGCTCCGGGGGGGCCCGTTGTCCACAGCAGCTCCCCGGCTCCGATCGTCCCGGCCAGGCTGAGGGACCGCACAGCGGGAGACAGTCGGTGATGCCCTCCGCGGAGGGTTGAATCCCAATCGCAGCGTTGTTGGGGGGCCAGATGCTATGGGGCAGATCATGTGGGCCTGGGGAGCCCAGCCACCCGAATTCTTTCTCGCAGGTCACAAGTAGGCCCCAGATCGCCCCGGGTCGTTTCAGGCGGAGCGGCCTGACAGGATAGCACACCGTCTCGTTGGGGCCCCTCTCACCCCACAGGGAACAATGATGGGTCCGGATTAACGGGGCAGCAGTTGACGGCCAGCGAGAGCGTCTAGCCAAGGTGCGGCAGTATGGAGAAGTCCCCGGTAGCAGGCCCAAAGCCAGGGACTCGCTTAGTTGTTACTCCGGGCTCTGGGGGGGGCCCGCTGTCCGCAGCCGTTCTCCGGCTCTGATCGCTTCAGCAACGCGGAGGACTCGCACAGTGGGAGATAGTCGGGTCTGGCAGTTCCGACACTAGTGTGGTCTGTTCGTAGATGCTCCCCGCTCCCAGAGTCAGCGCAGGAATCGAGGCTACCGGCAATCGGCAGCTCCGGCCGCCATTTTAGGCTGTTGAGGCAACAGAGCCTCGGGAATCCGCAGCGGCCACTGGGGCCCGGAGGCGGCCAGGGAGCAGGAGAAAGCGCACAGGCAGGTCAGCGATAGATGCCCTTTTAAGGATGGGGCATCTCTGGCACTAGATGAGAGTAGAAGTCTTTAGTATGGGCGAGGGCAGAGGAGCTGGCTTAGAACGCGGCCATTCCTCTCGGCTGCTAGCCACGCCCCTCTGATGCTTTAGGGTTGATTCCATCTGCACTGATGCAATGTCCTAGGTATTTACTTCTTTTCTTTTAAATTTGTATTTATCTGCATGAAGAGTTAGACCTTTGTTCGATAATGCGTTCAGCACTTCCATTAAATTGCTGTCATGTTCCACCTCATTTTTGCCAAAAACTAAAATGTCATCTTGGAATGCTATTGCTCCAGTAAGATCGCTCAAGGTTTCCTTCATCAGCCTTTGAAATACAGCTGCGGCACTAGCCAAACCAAAGGGCATCTTGCAGAACCTGTATAATCCCTCTGGCGTTATAAATGCGGTCAAGTCTTTTGACTCCTCGTGGAGGAAGACTTGGTGATAAGCACTTGCAAGATGCAAACATGAGAAAACCTGTGCATCAGCCAGAGTAGAAACCATCTTGTGCAAATTTGGAAGTGGATGAGAATCTACACAAATAGCATTATTCAAACTGCGCAAGTCTATGCACAAACGAAGATCTCCTCCAGATTTAACTGAAATCACTACTGGAGAAACCCAAGGGGGTGACTCTATATGTTCAATTATCTTTTTGTTGCACATGTCATTGAGCATATCCTTTAGCTTGTTTCGATAGGACAAGGGAACATTCCTGACTCTATGCCGGACAGGTAAAACATTAGCATGTACTTTTATGAGATGTTCAAAACCTTTATACTGACCAAGTTTCTCACTAAATAGTGTAGGATACTTTCCTTTAATTTCAGAAGCAAATGAAAAATCAACGGTTTTAGTAGAGGTAGGATTTGTAGAGTTTGCTGCAATGGAGAATACAGGAGGGTCAGCATTAGGATCTAGTTTTATGCCTAATTGCTCCTGATGAGGCCAACCTAATAATGATTCTCCTACTCTAGTAACATATATTTTCCCTCGTGTGCTACATTCATGAAAAATTAAATCTGCTATGAAATATCCATCAAGTTGTAGTTTGTGCCCTGTGTATCCACTTGGTGAAATATCGGGTTGTGTAAGTTCAATGTCAGGCCAATTAGACTTAACTAAGGTACAAGGTAAGATGGTATACCACGAACAAGAGTCCACCAAAACTTTGGTAGAAATCCCGTTAATCTTAACGTTACATGAAGGAAATTTCTTAGTACTTAAATCCTTGGTATTAACAACATAGTCATAGTCACTTAGTTCTTCATGTACTTGGATGACATTAACTCTCCTAGGGGCTGATCTACACACTCTAGCGAAATGTCCTTTCTTGTTACATCTAGCACAAACTTTCTCTAAGGCAGGGCATGACTTCGAATTACTTAGATGGTAGTTGCTACCACATCTAAAACAATACACAGTATACCCTCTTGGATCCTGCTTTTGCCATCTGTTTCTGGTTTCAGTTCTATAATAAGTTTCATTCCTTTGGTTAGTAAACTTTTTCTGTTTATCAAAATCTTTTTGCTTGTCATTCCCTTTATTAACAATATGCACTTCAGATTTTTCGCAAGATCTAATCTCCTCTACAAACTTTTCTGAATGTTCAATTGATTTCGCTATCTCAATAGCTGCATTGAGAGACATATCTGATGTAGTCCAAAGTCTTTGTCCTATCTTCTTGTTATTTGTACGCATGAAAATCTGCTCTCTAAAAACCTGGTCATAGTTAATGTGTTCAAAGTCACAAGTAACTGCTAGAGCTCTCAAAGCAGATAAATAGTCATCAATAGATTCATCATTTTTTTTTCTTAAATAAAATTTGAATCTTTCCATTACCATCTTTATTTTTTTCCCCACATCTAATAGAAAGTTGCTTTGAAGCAACTTGGTAAACATTTAAGTTGAAAGTATCACTTAAAGGAGGTACATTCTTGTATTCTTTAAGAGCTATGCCTCCAAGACAGTGTTTAAGTAGAGCCAATTGCCTATCTGGTTTACATTCTTCTCTTTCAAGAACATCCACATATGCAAGAAACATTGCCTCCCATATATCCCATTCAATCTGGGGCTCTCCTGATAATGTAAGAAATGAAGGAGGAGGTTGAATGCCTGCCATATTTGTTTGCTCTAGATAATAAAATGTGCTTTAAAATTTTCAAGGTGTGTGCGTATCACAGACGGTGTGAAAATAAACAGAAAACAAAATTGTGACACGCAGAATATATGTGTGCGTCACAGATGAATACTCAGTCAGTTCCGTGCTGCATGATCCTCAGCAAATCATGTAGAAACCGGGCTTAATAAGTTGTGTTTACAGCTTGACAAAACACAACCGATACCCAGAGAGTGGTTGACGAACATCCAATAATATGGAGTTTTGCGCAGGAAAAGATTTGCTAATCTAGCCAACAGCCAATTATATGCAGGAAAGCAAAGACCACATCCAAAAATGAAATTGTCAACATTTTGATGTAATTCCCGTAATGGTATTCTTCTTGTCGTGAAGTTGCGTTCCCGTTCGTTGCCAATGTTGAATGGAAACGGCAATCCAGTAGATTTATCGAATAAATTAAGAGAAATGCAGGTAGGTGTAGAAACATTTATTGCATCCGAACAAAGTCAGGTACAACCGAAGAATGCCGGTAACTGCCGCTCATAACACATATATCTCTCAACACACATTCAAACACATACATCCCACGCGGCAGGCAGCTGTCGCTGAACCACACACTCGGCAACATTCAAACTCAAACATGCCACGCGGATGTTATTCCAAGTTGACATGCGCACGTGTGCCCTCATGTCAACTTCAAACAACAACATACCACATACTGGCAAGGCCAAAAGAAGAGATACTGCGCCACATCATAACACAGAGCTATCATCGATACAAAGGGAAATGGCAGTGACCCCCTAGTACGATGCAAAAGGCTGAACGTAACAATGACCAAGTGTGAGAAACTGAACCGTTACTCACTGGCAGGAAGGAAAATGATGATCTCCAACCTCAGACCGGGCATGATGACCCAATTGCAAGCACACGGCTGGTGCTTTCAGAAGTTGCAGGTTCAGAAGAACAGCAGCTGTCGTGCAGCTGTGTTGCTGAAACCACCACCGGCATTTGACACCGCATATGTCAGTACAAGTCACAAATACCTGGATCCAATAAGCATAACAATATTCTTTACATGAAACATATTCTTTACATGAAAAAATAATGTCCAGCATGGACCACTTATTGCAACAATGCCCAAATTTCATCTTTATCATTAAGTTCCAATGTGGCAGTTTGATATTTAGCAATCAGTCTTGCTTCTAGTCATCGTTCGAAGTCAGAATTATTCAGAGAACGATTTCAAGTGGTCGGTATTATACATTATTGGCAATACAGGTGGTGTGGATATTCAAACTAAACTTAACAGACTAGAAGCAAGACTGATTGCTAAATATCAAACTGCCACATTGGGACTTAATGATAAAGATGAAATTTGGGCATTGTTGCAATAAGTGGTCCATGTTGGACATTATTTTTTCACGTAAAGAATATTTTTCATGTAAAGAATATTGTTATGCTTATTGGATCCAGGTATTTGTGACTTGTACTGACACATGTGCCTATATTAATGAGGTTCATCTTGAACGTCGGTGTAACACGGTTATTGAAGATTGTGAGGAGTGGCGGTGACATACTTGGTGTTGGGTCTATACTTAATTTATTTTATTTATTTTTGGATCCATTGTTTCCTTTCCGTTTTATTTTACATTTAGTGCATAGTCCGGAAGACATATGTTTTTAAGACGATAGGTAATAGCTGTGCCTATATCATCAGTCTGCAGTTGAGCATAAGACTCTATCCACAACAAGGGGCTGTTTTTTTCCAGTAGCATTGATTTCGCTAGTTTATTTGCTAGGTGTATTTCATATGGAATGTCTTTCCATTTGAATTATGTTGGTTTTAATCAGATAGTTTGTAGATAAAGTCCGCTCTTTAGCTCCATGGTTTTTTAAGGGTGAATCACCGCGTTAGTTTATTTTCGGGCTTCAAAAAGAACCCCCGTAGTCCGGGTCATGTGATTGTTTCGCGTCCGGATAGCCACTGCCTGGAGTTATCGACTTAGCGAGGAGGAGAGATCCCCACCGTGAGGTAGGCCCCCGCTATTGTGCACCGGGTGTGTTACAGAGCTTGGTTCGAGTTCATTTCCAACAAACATAGTGTTACATAAAGGCCTTTCTCTATTTCAGAGGAGACGCCCGTTTAAAATACACGATCAATCCAAGATTATTCTAGTGGAAAATATTGCAGTGGAGAATGTTCACATTAGGCATATGTAAGTGACTCTAGTGACTGGGAGTTTATTCCTGTTTGAGGAGTCGTGTGTGATCTAGACTGCTTAGCATGTTTTTTAATATTTACGTTAGGTCTCTTTGTTTATAGCCGCCGAAGGTGTCCTGTTGAAATTAACAAGACCGGTGAGCGTTTAATATTACATTCACTTAGGTCAATGCTACTCCAGTATGTTGACCATAGTTTGGACTAACACAATGCATACTTGATTGGGATATAAGGTTTGCTTTGGACTTCGGCCTCTAGTTTAACAGTCTGTATATATATCACACTGTGGGACATAAGGTTTCACCTACACTACAGTCTGGGTGTATATAGAGTTTTTCTTCCTCCGTCACTCCGGGAACCTTTTGACACAGAATATGTAAAAAATGGTATCCACAATGAATGTGCCTGTTCCGGTGTATATTTGTATATATGTGTATATAAGATTTGTCCCCGAATTGTTGTTAAATAGGGTATTCCTTGACTTCTTAGGTTGAATTGAAAATTATGCACTCGACTGCCCTAGTCCTGACTGAGCAGAGTCCTGATGAGGCCAACTAGTAGATTGGCTGAAACGCGTCGACAGATAATTTGAGACAACATAGAAAATCGAAACAATAGATAATAATTTGGGAGCACCTAAAAATATAGTGGTTTGAATTTAAAAAACCTCAAGGTAGCTCCAAGATGGTGATCTTACCTGGAAGGGAATGCACAATGTTAAATACATGTGAGGTGCATCCCCATTGATAATAAGGGCCAGGAGAGCAATAAAGCAGAAATATATTTGTTTTCGTGTTGTATGTATAAATGTAAATATGTGTGTATATATATATATATATATATATATATATATATATATATATATATACATATATATATACATGTTGTTATAATGTATTTGTGTATACATATTTTGAAAACATAAAAAAGATTGTTTGCATAGAGCGTATGAAATAAATATAGTACTAAGAGACTGGAATCTTGTACACATATTGTTTGTTCATTGACTATGGATATTTGAAATATATGGAAGTTGCTTGAAAAATGATTTATATCTGCAGGAAGAGTTAATTTGGGTTTCTCTTCATCCTACTGTTTAGTACATTTATCTATCCCAAGGTATTGTTTATTTTGTAAATAGAATGCAGAATATTGGCCCCACCTGGACTGCATGGATCAAGTAGTTCGATGATTTTATAGATGCCTTAGAAGAAATAGATGATAAAATCATTAAGTATTTAAAGAACCTTGCCGGTGACCGAGTAAAAGAAGAGTTCAATCCGATGACGAATGTTGACTATAAGAGGTACATTTGCAATCAAGCGAGGCAGCAATCTGGTGAAACAATGGATACGTTTGTTGAAAGACTTTATATGCTTATCAAATACTGTAACTTTAGTGAATTTAATGATGAAGAAGACATACGTCTTAGAGTCATCGATTGGTGTCTTTGAGGGTCTTTCAAAAGACGCATGGTGAGAGAGACTCTCAATTTAGAGAAAATACTAATGGCTGCAAGGGCCAGTGAAAGAGCAGGTCGAGATGCTGCAGATATGGAAACTGAAATAGCGAAAAATGAATACGCATTGGTCATGAAAAACCAAGCACAAGGTAGATGTGAACAAGTGGACGTCTTCAAAGAAGACAAGGTTGTGTTTCTGATGTGGGTTTTCATTTCCCCATGATGGCAAATGTTCAGCCATAGGAGAGACATGCAAATGTTGTGGAAAGAAAACCACTTCATAATGGTTTGTAAAAGAGAAACCAAATACTTCACAGCCAGAAGAGAAAATTGACGCAAGAAGGTTCCACTAGTATTCTCGCCATGCCCACAAGGCCAAAAGGCAACATATGTTATGACAAGTAGAAATTAGACAAAGTCGATCATCGCCAAGTTCATTGTACAAAGACTCATCAACGTCATTATCAAGCGCCTGTGAAGAAGATGGAGGTGAGATAATATCGACCAAGGAACCACAGGCACATGTAGGCTTGGCTGCTTGGAAGGAGGAACAAAAGGTGAAGGCAGACCACCAAACAAAACATCCAAATTGGAATACATTTGGACATTGCCCCAAGATTACAATAAAGGTTAAAGGTTGCCCCATAATCTTTTTAATAGACAGTGGTGCATTGATTAACATCATGGCAGTCAAAACCTTCAACAGCATGTCTACTGTGCCAGGCCTAAACCCTTCAAACATGAAGTTATACACGTGGGCTGCTTCTAAACCATTGAAGAGCCAAGGGTCATTCACAGCGACAATCTGACATAAAGCTGTATCAGTGCAAGGGTCAATTCACGTTCTTCAAGGAACTTTATCCAGTCTATTCAGTTTTGCCACTGCTGCTGACATGGGACTCTTATCCCTCTATTTCAACCTCCACACTCATTCTGAAGTTGCGAGTCAGTTTCTGTTGTTTCATGTCCCAGGCAGACTAAACAATTAAAGTGCGACTTCACATTAATGAGAACTTTCGCCCTGTTGCCCAGCGTCACCGTAGAGTTGCTTTTCACTGTTGAGAAATAACTAGAAATGCTGTTGAAGCATGACATCATTGACTACTCCACCGGTCCTACTCCAAGGGTTTGGCCCATAGTAGTGGTGCCAAATAGGGACAGTGGAGGTGCAGTGTTGATTATGCACTAGTCCAACAAAGTAATTGAGAGAAAAAGAAATCCTGGTCCACACATAGTGGACATGATTATGCAACTGAACGGTGCCAAAGTCTTCTCCCGTCTTGACCTGAACAAGGGATACCATCAACTCGAGTTAGAAGAGAATTGCAGGTACTACTTTTTCAACTCCTGTTTGTTTGTTTAGATACAAAAGGTTGAGTTTTGGAGTGTTGTCAGCTGCAGAAATATTTCAGGATGTTATACTGCGAATAATTCAACCTGTCACACATGATTTTAATTGGTAATGACATACTGGTATTCAGAACAATGCAAAAGGAGCATGACAAGGCCCTTTTACAGGTGTGCCAGTTACTTGCTGATGCAGGTCTCACTCTGAATGCATCAAAGGGTGAGTTTCATAAAAACAAACTTTAATTCTTTGGGCACTTATTCTTTGATGGGAGAATGACTACTGAGCCAGATAAAGTGAAAGCACTGTCAGCTACTTGCCCCCCATCAAGATTTCACCATTCTGCTATCCGTCTTAGGCATGGCCATTTATTGCTCAAGATACATTTGTGACGTAGCTACTGTGAGTGCCCCATTGAGAGACTTGAGAAAATAAAATGTCCTGTTGCAGTGGTCTGCTGAATGTGAACAAAGCTTCAAAAGAATAAAACATGCAATTGAGAATGCAACCAAGATGGCCTATTTTGACCCCAAGTCACAGGCTGAGATCATAGTAGATGCGAGCCCGGTGGGTTTGGGGGTAAATCCTTGCTCAACATGATGGTCATCCAAATGTTCGGAGACACATTGTGGCCCATGCCAGTTTCAGCAGGTTTGACACAGGATGTGTGTATTCTCAGCCAGAGAAGGAGTGTCTGGCTGTAGTGTGGGCCCACAAACATTTTCATGTGTTTCTATACAGGAAATGTTTCCCTATCATCACAGACCATCAAGCACTACTCACTATTTTTGGAAACATGAAAGCCAAGATGCCCATCACATTGAGAGGTGGAGGTTGCGACTGTCAGAGTACGACTGTTCAATTGTACCCAAGCTGTGTAAAGATCAGAACGCTGCTGAATAATCTCATGAGTACCGCTACATCGTCGCAGTTCGGTATCCAAAACAGTGGAGGAGTACATTAAATTAATTGTGAGGTCTAGCACACCGGCAGCCCTATCAGTTGGTAGATTATTGCTGCTACTAATGCTAATAAGAACATACTTATTCCCAAATACATCATTCAACTCAATCGTGGGAGAAAAGGGCTCAACCCTTTGCTGATGATGTTGAGTTTCAAAAATTCAAACATTTATAGGATAAACTGTCCTTGACCAGAGAAGACATTATCTTTAGAGATTTGAGAATCATCATACTTAAGAGCCTAAGACAGCAGGTCATTGATCTAGCCCATGAACGACATCATGGGATTGTAGTCACCAAGAGAGCCCTAAGAACACCGAGTGTGGTTCCCGCGCTTAGAAGAGCGAGTCGGGAGGGAACTAAAAGAGGGCCTTCTTTGCAATTTGTCTTACCCTCAAAATGACGCAGCATCCGTTGACCATGTCTGAACTTCCTGCACATGCTTAAGGAAAAAGTTACATGTGATTTCTTTGGGCCCTTAGGAAACCAACATCATCTCATTGTAGGCATTGGTGAGTATTCACGGTTTCCTTTAGTAGAGGAGTTATAAATAACAGCCCATGACAAGGTATTCGAGCGGCTGGATGACATCTTGGCAGCATTGGGTATCCCGCCATTCTCAAATCTGACAATGGTCCGTTGTTCAGTAGCGAAGAATTAAAGGAGTGTCTAGTCAGACTATATGTCAAACATCAAAAGAGTGCACCTCTGTGGCCCCAAGCCAAAGCTGTTGTGGAACGATTCGTGGGTACTCTCAAATGGGTAATTCAGTGAGCATCGATGGAGGGGGATCGAGTTAAAGAAAGCCCAGTGTCAGGCCCCCATGCTTATCATTCAACCCCTCACTCCACAACTGGTGAGAGTCCTGCCACCTTGCTATTTGGGAGAGCCATCTGAACCAAACTGCCACAGTGCACAGTAGACAGATCATTGAATGCTGATAAGGTTCGTGTCACAGATACTTCTTGAAAGTGCAAAATTAAAACATATGCCAATCCTTGTCCCGGTCAAGCAGAAATGAAAGCCGAAAACAGACACTCTATTTGCTGTCTATCCTCTGAGAGTTGTGAGATGTAAAGGACACATTGTGACAGTGCTTCGTCCTGGAAAGTCCATCACATGGGATTTGTCACACTTTAAGCACCTACCTCGATGATCGTCAACTCCTGCAATTATGAACGAAGCAATCCCACTGAACAGTCCAGATCAAGCATCAGAACCTGTGCCATCTGTGCTTGATCAGAGTGCCCCTCAACCACCTCATACCACTCGATCTGGCCGACTAGTGTGAGTGCCTTGACAACTTATCGAAGAAATATAATGTGTCTGTTGCTTATACTTTTTATTTAACAATGGGGGAGTTGTAGTGTCGTGCAACTATGTGTGCTAGGACCCTTGCGGTTGTGGGCGGGCTCAACAGAGGAGTTATGTAACTTGCTGAGAGGTGTTCATGTGTGGTTATTAATGGTTATGCAGTGTGTGACTGTAGGCTGAGGAATTAAGATGTCTGTTACAGACCTGAGTGTGTGGCGTTTTCATTTGCATGCTCCCGGACTGGGGAGGACCATACACCCATCAGAACTATCCAACTAACTGAGCGGCTTGATATGTATTATAGACTCTGACTTGAAGTATTTTTGCATGTATTGCTTACAGAGTGCCTTATTGAAGGACCCAAGATTCCACTGTTTCAAGGGAACTTTCCTCAGACGACTTTTGTCCTGATGAGACCCAAAGACTAACTACCGGTCGAATAGTAGACATTCCCTCCCTAAGTTGCTTTCAAAACATGTATGGTTCGCCAGTAGATCCCATTTATGAATAGAGAGGCTCTCTGCATATGTTTGTTTGATATAAAATCATACTCAACCTTTGAACCTGTTCACTGTCTTGTTCTAGATTGTTGTTGACATATTAGTAGCTCGCTGTCTGAGCACTGTGTTGTCTGCACTAATTTCGATACATACTTAAATGTATATTGTCATGATACAAAAAATTTGAAAATCATCATCATGCAAGAAATTGTTTCCTGTATCCTTTTTCAATAACAATGATTATGGTACAAGTTACTAATTGAGTTTGCACACTTTCAAAGCAAGTAGATGTGTTGGTGAAGGAGTCCCACAGGACATTTGTTTGACTTATTACACTTACTCTGTTTCTCGTGGTCAATCAGGGTGGTTCTTGTGTTTTATACATAAGTTCAACACATAAGTTCCCTAAAAAGCACTTCAAATCTAGTCAAAACTTTACATTTTTGCTACACAGGCTTACTCCGTGACAACGTGGCTTATGATCCATCCACCATTATGTGCGGTGTGGGGACTAAAATGTACTTTTTAATCAGTGAACATAATACCTACCACATTCTGACTGCAGATATAGATTCCGAGCAGGCCATAATGTAGACCATGATTTCCTCAAGTAGAGGTACACATTTTTTACAACTGCTTGCCTAGTGAAGTAGTGACCCATGGAAGGGTAGGTATCCATGTGCAGCCATTGAAAGGTTTACCTTATGGCAGCTCCACCTCAGTCAATAAAGCAAGGAGGAAAACATAGGGCTGGTTGAGATGGGCATGAGGGACAGTAAACTAGACTCTCCTTTCTCTTTCCTTACTTAGAGTAGGCTCTACAACAATGACATGGTCGAGTCTTTTTAGCTGTTTCACGAATTCAGTCGGCAAAGTGTTGATCCTGCAGCCTTCCCATTTCCTCTAGAGCATATGAAGTGGAGGCTGCTGCGTCTGTAGCAGTAAGATTTTCAGTGGCGGTCAACTGAAAGCCAAGTAAAGACAGGACTCTTCCTGTGCAGGTATGGCGATAAACAACATACTTATTGTATGTTGCCATCTGGTTTAGGTGGGTAAACAGTTTCTTATATCATGTGCAAGTTTTACTGCTCACATTATATGGCAGAAGAACCTTGTCATTCTTCTCCACTCCGCACATGTACTTGTTGTAATCAAGTGTACTGGCGGGCTTGTGATCTTGGCCATCTGACCCCAAACCGTGACTGGGGAAGTGCTCTCATCATAAATTGTAGTGAGCACTTACACATCACACTTATCATAGAACTTGAGTGTGAGCAGTTAGTTGGAACACAATGCAGTGCTCTGGGATTTCTGGGGCTTTTTACAAAGAAGCTCCTGCGGGAATCCTTTGTGGCGGCTACAAACTGTACCCATGCCACAGTGCTAGCTTTTTAAAGGTCGCTGAACAGCTCTACTCCTGTGTAGAAATTGTTCATATAACGTTATAATCTTTGTGAAGGCGTGGCTGGACAACCTCCTATACAATCTTTCCTGTGACTCTTAACGTGGGAGAGCAGTCTATAGGGTTTAGAGTAGAGTCGTTCCCTGTATACACTTTCAAGCTGTACTCCTAGACAATAGATCTCTCACACAGTATGTATAACTTGATGCCATACCAAGCTGTTTTGCTTGCAATGTGCTGTCTGAACAACATCTGTCCTTTGTACAGGATCAAGGACTTATTGATGGCTATATTCTTTCCGGGAGTATAAATCTCTGGAAACCTGCCAGGCAAATATTCCACCACAGGCCGAATTTTTAACAACTTGTCATGGTCTAGATGGTCTAAGAGCAATGCAGCAGAATTGTAGTTGAAATGCAGCATAAGCTGCAGTAGCAAAAACTTATCTCTGCTCATGTACGGAACAAAGATGGGAGTTACCCAAACCATGCAAATAGACCAGTAAAACTACAAGCTTGGTTTGTGCACTAATCCCATTTTGAGCATAATTACCAAAACATCTACAACTCCTTAAATGAAGTGGGAGTCCACTGGTAAAGCCTGGAATGTCACCATGCTCCCTTGGAAATTGTTTGGCATTCTAAATTGTTTACCGCATATTTTACTCAAAGAAGTCAATATCTAAAAAGAGATGGATATAGTCAATTGGCAAAAGAATTGGCCGTATCGTTTTTACATCCAGCTTCGCCAGTGAAAGGCAAATTTGGGCCTGGACTAAATTGGGGGGCTGCCAACAAAGCACTCCATCTGTGCTTGCTACCACACATACCTGTTCTCTGGATTGATCTAACCTGTTATGGCCTCTCCACTACACAGATAGTGCGTGTGAAAGGACAGCACAACTGCCATCATCATGTCTCTCAGAATCACTGGAAAATAGGTCCGCAGATGGACTCCGCCAACTAAAAAATCACTTCCAGATTCTGCTTCATTTTCTTCTCCCTCAGATGGGGTCTCAGTATTGTGATGTTTTTCCTATGGGAACTGTATCAATATTCCTGTTTCTGACCCTTGTCCGGTTAATAAATCAATAGTGACCATACAACGGCACAGAAACCCGTTTTCTGATTAGGTCATAGCGCATGCTACCACGTTAGGCAAGCACTATTCCCACAGCCCCCATAGAAAGCATACCGAGTTCTCAAAACAAATCAAACCTCCAGCAACCTGGGAAATCCCCCGCAGCTATTGTTTTGATTTAACCAAGAACTCCAGTAAAGAATGTACGAACGACATCCTTATTGACGTATTTATGTCCATCCTTACGTCAATCTCGGCACCTTTCAGGTATAAATATTACCGACATTGCCCTAAGCAAACACACGGTGGTGACGAGATTGGAGCAGCGATACTTGCCGAGGAGCCCAGCAGATGCAGGAAGCCCACGGACGCTGCCCCTCCCTTTTGACGCGCTGAGAGAGAAACGCTGCCTTTTCTCTTGCCGAGAAATCCAGCCCGGTGTTTCCACCCGCCCTTGCGGGCAACTGGGATATTGAGTCCTGAGATTGAGATACCAGCCCTCCAGCCTTCTAAATCCCAGGTACTGAACTGAATAACCCCTCACAGAGAATTCTTGAATCAGATCCTTGGCAAAGCAAACTTAACTTAAACTGCTACTTATCTACTCCCGCCCACGTATTAGGCTTAGGTCAGGTACACTGGGGTAGGCGTAGCTAGAAGCACCAGTTGAGTACGATTAGTCAATGTATATATGTATATAACTTTTATCCATTTTAAGTATCATATGGCTAAGAAACCATATCAATGCTTTTACAGTATTATTTTATAATTCTGTTTTTACTGTATGCACTTTACTTAACTATAAGTATTGCAATAATAGCGATTCATTTCTCTTGTATGAGAAAGGAGACTGATCAATAAATAACACCTTTTTATTGAACACGCCCGTCTCTTCCTTTTCTCTACAATCTGGTGAAACTAAGAATGCACGTACTGACTGAGTAAAATAAGTTGTCTTTTGTTTTCACACGACTCTAGAGATATACTCTTGATTAGGGGAGAGCAAAGTTGTCATGTTCTATGGTTGTCAGAAACTAAATCCCTTCTTGTCTATCCAGGGAGGTTAAACTCCTCCTTGCCTATTCGAGAAAGTTTCTAGTGAACTCTGAGCTAGCTGGCACACACATAACTTTAAGTCTAATATCGTCGGTAGAAGACCTAGTTAACCACAGTCCTAAGTCTATACTATTGAAGATATTATTCCAATGCGCAGAGCCTATTGGGATAATAGGAACTACACTACATTGCGCCCAACGTGTTTGGATAGGCGATAAATCTAACGTAAGACATTAGAGTAGAGTAACTCAGTCGTGCTTTTTCACACAGACCCCTTTTCCCATAATACTCCAAAGACGTCTGGAGTGGGTGAAAGGTAAATCAATCAATCAATCAATCAATCAAAGACATTTATAGAGCGCACTACTCACCCGGAGGGTCTCAAGGCGCTGGGGGGGGGGGGGGGGGTGCTGCTACTGCTCGAACAGCCAGGTCTTGAGCTTCTTCCTGAAGGAGAGGTGGTCCTGGGTCAGGCGGAGGTGGGTCGGAAGGGAGTTCCAGGTCTTGGCGGCCAGGTAGGAGAAGGACCTTCCTCCTGTTGTCGCTCTTCGGGTGCGGGGGACGGCGGCGATTGCGTGGTTGGTCGATCGGAGGTGGCGTTTGGGAGCGTAGAAGTTGAGGCGGCTGTTGAGGTATCCTGGGCCTTGGTTGTGTAGGGCTTTGTGTGCGTGGGTGAGGAGCCGGAAGGTGATTCTTTTGTTGATCGGGAGCCAGTGCAGGTCTCTCAGGTGTCTGGAGATGTGGCTTCTTCTGGGGACGTCGAGGATGAGTCTCGCCGAGGCGTTCTGGATACGCTGGAGTCTCTTCTGGAGCTTGGCGGTGGTTCCAGCGTAGAGGGCGTTGCCGTAGTCCAGACGGCTGGTGACGAGGGCCTGGGTGACCGTCTTCCTGGTCTCGGTGGGGATCCACCGGAAGATCTTACGTAGCATGCGCAGGATGTTGAAACAGGACGAGGAGACGGCGTTGACTTGTCTGGTCATGGAGAGGGAGGAGTCCAGGATGAAGCCCAGGTTGCGTGCGTGGTCTGTCGGTTTGGGTGCGGTGCCCAGGGCGGGGGGCCACCAGGAGTCGTCCCAGGCGGAGGGCGAGGAGCCCAGGATGAGGACTTCCGTCTTGTCTGAGTTCAGTTTCAGGCGGCTGGTTGTCATCCACTCGGCTACGTCTTTCATCCCTTCGTGAAGGTTGGCTCTGGCGGTGGCGGGGTCGTTGGTGAGGGAGAGAATCAGCTGGGTGTCGTCGGCGTAGGAGATGATGTTGAGGTTGTGTTGGCGTGCGATGGCCGCGAGGGGGCTCATGTAGACGTTGAAGAGGGTGGGGCTCAGCGAGGATCCTTGAGGGACGCCGCAGATGACTCCGGTGGCCTCTGACTTGTACGGTGGTAGACGGACTCTCTGTATTCTTCCGTCGAGGAAGGAGATGATCCATTCCAGTGCCTTCTCATGGATTCCGACGTTGCTGAGGCGCTGCACTAGGGTGCGGTGGCAGACAGTGTCGAAAGCCGCGGAGAGGTCTAGGAGGATGAGGGCCGCTGTTTCTCCGTTGTCCATCAGGGCTCGGATGTCATCAGTGGCAGCGATGAGGGCGGTCTCGGTGCTGTGGTTGGCTCGGAAGCCAGACTGTGAGGGGTCGAGGGATCCATTCGTCTCGAGGAAGGTGGCCAGCTGTTTGTTGACGATCTTCTCGATGACTTTGGCTGGAAACGGGAGGAGCGAGATGGGGCGGTAATTCTTGAGTTCGGTGGGGTCCGCTGTAGGTTTCTTGAGTAGGGCGCTGAGTTCGGCGTGCTTCCAGCTCTCCGGGAAGGTGGCGGTGTCGAAGGAGGTGTTGATGATGTCCCGCAGGTGGGGTGCGATGACAGCGTCGGCCTTGTTGAAGACGTGGTGAGGGCAGGGGTCGGTTGGAGATCCGGAGTGGATGGAGTTCATCATGCGGACGGTGTCTTCGGTGCTGATCGGGGTCCAGGCGCGGAGGGTGGTGGTGGGGGGCGGTGGTTCGGTCGTGGCATGCGTCGGTTGAATGCTGAAGCTGTTGTGTATGTCCGCGATCTTGTTGTGGAAGTAAGAGGCGAGGGAATTGCAGAGGTCTTGCGAAGGGGTGATGTCGTTGTTTCCAGCGTTGGGGTTGGAGAGCTCTTTCACGATGTTGAAGAGTTCCTTGCAGTTGTGTGCGTTGCTGTCCAGCCGGTCCTTGAATGCAGTTTTCTTGGTGGCGCGGATCAGTTGGTGGTGCTTCGGGTTGGCAAGCTTGAGGGTGGTCATGTTGTCCGGAGTTGGTTCCCTTCTCCAGTCTTTCTCGAGGGTTCGGCAGTTTTTCTTGGATCTCATGAGTTCGTCGGTGAACCATGGGGCCTTCTTGCTGCCGGGTCTTTGGGCGGGGTCCTCAGTGGGGCGAGTTCGTCCGCGCAGTTGCTGATCCACTTCGTGAGGTTGTCGGCGGCCTGGCTGGGGTTCGCTGAGCTGGCGGGAGGGTGCTGGCTCAGGGAAGCGGCGAGCTGGTCGGCTGTGATCTTGTTCCAGCTTCTTCGAGCAACCTGTTGCTGGTGGTGGTGGATCGTCGTTCTTCTGAAGGTGAAGTGGACGCAGCTGTGGTCCGTCCAGTGGAGTCCGGTGGTGTGGCTGAAGGTGATGTCTTTGCTGGATGAGAAGACGGCGTCGAGTGTGTGTCCGGCGAGGTGGGTGGGGGTGGACACCAGCTGCTTGAGACCGAGGTTGGCGAGGTTGTCGAGCAGGGTGATGGTGTTGCGGTCGTTGTTGTTCTCCAGGTGGAAGTTGATGTCCCCCAGGAGGATGTAGTCGGCGGAGGGGAGGGCGTGCGGGCTGACGAAGTCGGCGATGTCCTCGCTGAATTGTGTGCGTGGTCCCGGGGGTCGGTAGATGAGGGTGCCTCTGAGGGTGGTTTTGGGGTCCGTGTGGATCTGGAAGTGCAGGTGTTTGGCGGTTGTCAGGGTGTCGTCGGTGTTGGTCTTGATGCGGATGGTGTCCCTGTAGATGATGGCGAGGCCTCCTCCAGTCTGGTTGTCGTGGTCTCTTCGGGTGATCTTGTAACCCTCTGGGATGGCGATGGCGATGTCGGGCGCTGAGGAGTCGTTCATCCAGGTTTCCGTGAGGAAGGCGACGTCAGGGGCTGTGGTGTCGAGCAGGTTCCAGAGCTCGACGGCGTGTCTGTGGACGGAGCGGGTGTTGATCAGGATGCACTTCAGGTGGGTGGTGCTAGTGTTCGGCTTGGTGGGTGCTGGTGTGGCGTGGGTCCGGTTGCAGGCGAACTTACAGGAGTGGCAGCTGAAGGATCCGTGGGTGCGTCTCGGTGTGGCTCGGTAGCAGCCCGGGGTTCGGCCGGTGTTGAGTGCGTTGAGTTCGGTGGCGTCGTAGGTCCGGCGGGTCGTGGCACTGGGCGCGGTCCAGGCGCGGACGGGCGCAGACGGGCTTACCTTTGGCGCTCAATCGGTGCGTCCGCAGCGCGGTCGCTCAGGGGGCGTCATAAGAAGGGGGATGGGAGGGCGGGTCTGCTGGGCTGGGCGAGCGGCAGGGCCAATGGGCCGGTGGTGGGCGGGGCCGCAGGGGGGCAGCGGCGGGAAAAGGTGGCGAGCGGCCGGCACAGCTGTGGTTGGGCCGCTCGGGGGTGCTGGGGGGCGACGGAATCGGCAGGCAGGAGCAGCAGGCGAGGCGGCAGGCAGGATCAGCAGGCGAGGCGGCAGGCAGGATCAGCAGGCGAGCAGGTGAGGGGGTAAGGGGGTGACCCGGCCTCGAGAGGCACAGTGGTCACTCCCGCGGCTACCTGGCTCTCCCCTTAAGAAGGGGGACGGGAGGGTGGGTCTGCTGGGCTGGGCGAGCGGCAGGGCCAATGGGCCGGTGGTGGGCGGGGCCGCAGGGGGCCAGCGGCGGGAAAAGGTGGCGAGCGGCCGGCACAGCTGTGGGTGGGCCGCTCGGGGGTGCTGGGGGCGACGGAATCGGCAGGCAGGAGCAGCAGGCGAGGCGGCAGGCAGGATCTGCAGGCGAGGCGGCAGGCAGGATCAGCAGGCGAGCAGGTGAGGGGGTAAGGGGGTGACCCGGCCTCGAGAGGCACAGTGGTCACTCCCGCGGCTACCAGGCTCTCCCCTTAAGAAGGGGGACGGGAGGGCGGGTCTGCTGGGCTGGGCGAGCGGCAGGGCCAATGGGCCGGTGGTGGGCGGGGCCGCAGGGGGCCAGCGGCGGGAAAAGGTGGCGAGCGGCCGGCACAGCTGTGGTTGGGCCGCTCGGGGGTGCTGGGGGGCGACGGAATCGGCAGGCAGGAGCAGCAGGCGAGGCGGCAGGCAGGATCTGCAGGCGAGGCGGCAGGCAGGATCAGCAGGCGAGCAGGTGAGGGGGTAAGGAGGTGACCCGGCCTCGAGAGGCACAGTGGTCACTCCCGCGGCTACCTGGCTCTCCCCTTAAGAAGGGGGATGGGAGGGCGGGTCTGCTGGGCTGGGCGAGCGGCAGGGCCAATGGGCCGGTGGTGGGCGGGGCCGCAGGGGGCCAGCGGCGGGAAAAGGTGGCGAGCGGCCGGCACAGCTGTGGTTGGGCCGCTCGGGGGTGCTGGGGGGCGACGGAATCGGCAGGCAGGAGCAGCAGGCGAGGCGGCAGGCAGGATCTGCAGGCGAGGCGGCAGGCAGGATCAGCAGGCGAGCAGGTGAGGGGGTAAGGGGGTGACCCGGCCTCGAGAGGCACAGTGGTCACTCAGTGGTAAATCCGCCAAACTTCGTAGGAGGAGACTCCTATGTATGGTTCTTGGTTTATTCAACGTTGAAGGATACACTATTCCAAAATATTGTGCATCTAATCTTTGTTTCCATAGAAACCTGATCTGCAAATAAACAAAATAACCTTCCTGACGGTAAAATGTCAGACAGTGAAGAAGGAAGGGAGACAGCTAGAATAGCAGCTCAACTCCTAGCGGATGACAATAGTCTCCTACAGCAAGACCTGGAGGCAATACTCATCCCGGTCAACATAAGAAAAACTATAACCTTAAGACTTATAGAAAATGGACTAACACCGAGAGGTGGTACAGTCATATTCGTAATTGAGGCACACGAATATCGGCAGACAGAGGTATTCTACTCATGGATAAACTTTCCAGCAGCAAACGCTGTAACAAAAGAGTTCCACTATTATAAGATAGAGGAACCACCGGATATCTACACTCCTTTCGAGGAAGTGGAGATATCACTCAAATACCAGGAGCACCTGCTCTGGTTTAAAGGCGCCCTAAAACATAATAATCACATCACCAGGCTCGGTCCACTAGGTAGACCAGGAGCAACGTGGCTGGTCCTAGCCGGATACACACCACATCCAGACATTGAAGAAATGTCTGCACCAGATCTTTTAGCACAGCTAAAACAACTAATTAAAATACACAGACAATAAGTCCAATATATAATGCGGACTTCAACAGTCCAACCAGCTATTAAAATTCCACAGCTGACCCCTCATCAGGGGAACACAAATAAAATCACACCACAGAACATACAGTCCTGTCTAGGGAGAGTACCCGCAAAACGGGAACAAATCCCATTCTGGTTAGCACAAAAAAATCACTCAAATAGAGGCGGTATTTCCGGATACCACCCCGGTTGAGAAACACAGGATTCTGACTATCTGTCTTCCAATGGGAATCGCACCACATGTGGAGGACTGTGACACTTGGGGTACAGTCTTTGCTTCCGTTTACACAAAAACACATGGTGTTCCATCCATGTCAGTAATACCAGATGTGCTAAAACAAATTCAAGATGAATACGGTCCAGAACCTGCTTTAACTCTTGGTATGAAATTACTAAAAGACTTCAAGCAGGTCTCGGCAATATTACTAGGCAATATAAAGGGAGAAGCAGCAAATGTGGCGATCCGCCAGAGGTTGAAAGAGACAGATATAGCAGACCAACAATTTGAAATTGCCAGAATCATAGAAAAATCCTATGAAGAACTAGGAAGAGATAGTTTGGGTGGAATACCTGTGAAACCCCAACTAATTGAAAATCCTGAAAAGGTATTTATTAAAAATAATCTAAACACTCAAAAAAAGAGCTGGAATGGAAATAAACAATCCACCCCTAAAGAAAAAAGATTCCAAACCAGAGGAAGGTCTCCTCGGCGGAGAGAAAGATCTCCGGACCAAGGACGCAAGTCTCCCCAAAGGGAGCCCTCTGTGAAAAAATACAACCTTAGAAATAGGGATAATATAAAGAAACCTGACCGATATCAAGATATTGATACACGTCCCTCTCAATCTTTTCAGACTTCCTCGCAGAAATCGGAAAGAAGAGGACGATCAGAACACAGGGAAGAGCACGTAAAGTCCAAATACAAGGAACCTGCTCATCAAAATAAAAAATTACAATTTCCAAAGAAGAAGGTAGCCAGTATTAAAGTAATCAACCATGCCGAGAATACTGAGGACACAGCTGAAAAACGGAGAATGGGCTCAGACAATGCTAGACAGCGCAGCAGAAGTGAGCATAGCTCGCAAGATCCTGATGAATCATCTGGAGACAGTGGACACGAATGAATACATTCAGGTGAAAACTGCAGATACCAGAGTTAGCAAACCTCATAAAATATATGAACATTGCATATAGAAGAGGATAAGACTAGGAAGATAAGGGGTCTGTTTTGGGATAATCTCTCTAAAGGCTATGAAATCCTTCTAGCTGAAAAAGACTGCCCACCAGAGTTTGTCAGGGAGTGCCCTCATGGCGAAGAAATAATTATGCCTGCCTTCTCTAATCATATTCCAATACATAAAAAGTATACACTTGCAAGAAAGTGGGCAGTAGCCCAAGCTCCTGCATTATATAAAAATCATGTGGGATGGGATGAGGACTCTCCTCCTCACAAAATCCAGTTAAAATCACAACCTACTGCACAGAGGCAGTAACCAATTAAGCAAGAAGCTAAAAAACAGGTAAATGAGATCCTAGATCAACTTGAATACCAGGGGGTGATTGAAAATTGCACCTCACAAATGAACAATCCTTTGTTTCCTGTCTCCAAACCAGATAATTCATATCGTCTTGTTTTGGACTACAGACACTTGAACTCATGTTGCAAAACTTTTGCAGTGCAAAACTCACACAGTGCAGCACTAATGAATAACATAGTGCGCAAAAAATACAAAACCACATTAGACATCTCTAATGGATTCTTTTGTCAAAATATAGCACCAGAAAGCAGATATTTGACCGCGTTTTCAATAAATGGCGCACAAAAAAATTTCTGGCGTTTACCACAGGGGTTCAAGAACAGCCCAGGTTATTCTCAGCAAGAGTAACAGAGTTACTACAAATATATGATGACGAGGCATTATCTTATGTCGATGACATCTATCTAACAGATGATGACTTGGATACTCACTTGAAAAGAGTGAACACCATAATACTTAGGTTCGCAGCAGAGGGTTACAAATTCAACTTTAAAAAATCAAGAATTGCCCATCTAACTGTCCTGTTTTTGGGATATGAATTATCAAGTGAAGGCAAAAGCCTGGCTGACAATTTCCTAGAGAAATGTGCGGTAATCCAAGCACCTAGAACACTAAAAAACTTACAATCAATTCTAGGTTTTCTGAATTTCGGAAGAACTTATATTATAAATTACGCGGAGAGGGTTAAACCTCTATAATTTAATAAAACCAGATTTTAAAAGAATCAACTGGACTCAAAAACACACAGAAATTTTGAGATCTTTACAAACAGACATGTTAGTTAAAACAAAATTACAAACACGTGACAACACACGCAATCTTGTGATTCGAGTCATCCCAGGAAGATGCGGATTCACATACCTGACCTCTAATGAGGGAGAAAAGGTACCAATAGCATACAAATCACACTTGTACACAAAAGCTGAAATGAAATTTAGCCCTACGGAAAAAATCCTTACCGCGGTACAGACTGCTGTAGCGAAAGAAAGAGCCCTAGCACAAGGTAAACAAATAATCATCGTGATACCAATACCAGCCCTGGAGGCGGTAACAAAGGCAAGCATTCCGAATGCTAAAGCACTTCATCCGAGATGGATACAATGGGCTAATTACCTTGCTGCAACAGACGTGGTATACGAATTTGATCCTAATTTAAAAACACAAGAATTTCTCCAATATGAATTTGAATGTCCTCTGCCGACAGAAATTCTGCCTCTAGAACATTACGGCTGTATAATATATACGGACAGAGCAGCACAACCCGCAGTGGGGGGTAAGCAAGCTTACAGTGCTGCGTGCGCGATTGTTAAAGGTCGCTGGCAGGAAGGAAAATTTAGACCACTTGTCACTAAAACACAATCTCTAGGAGATTGTACAGCTCAGCGAGCTGAACTACTAGCATTCAAGATGGCGCTTGAAAATACCGATCGAGAATTCCCCACACTCATAGTGTGCGATTCATTTTATTGCGTTCAGTCTTACAATGAATACTTTCAGATCTGGGTTCAGAACGGTTTTAGAGATGCAAAAGGTGGCACAATCAAGCATAAAATGCTTTGGGAACAAGTAGTTCTTTTACAAAAAGAACTACCAAAAACTCACGTGATACATACACTGAGTCATCAACGTGATGGCGTTCACGTAGCAGGGAATTCATTGGCTGATGAAGCAGCAAAGGCAGCTGTGCAGACGGCTTCCGTAGCTGCTATCACCAGGTCAAAAACAAAAATAGACAGCGAAATATTACAGGCTGTCAGCGCTACAGTAAAAGATGCGATAAAAACACTCCCTAAAGGCTTTCCAGTAAAGTACTCGTACATAACTGATGCGAATAACGTTCCATTTGCTCGAATCCCTGGAGTGGGGGATAGGGCAATTCCAAACATGGAACATAGGTTAGGACTCATTATAGCGGCACACGAAGGGCTCGCTTCTGTACATGCTGGCGTTTCAGCCACAGTATCATTATTAAAACAGAGATACTGGTGGCCGAAAATGAGAAGACAAACTAGGAACTATGTTCTAAAATGTGAAATATGTCAAAAAATGAAAGTATCAACAGTGAAACGCCAGCCCAGACGCCCCTTCTAATCTCAGATAAACCATTAGCGTGTGTTTACCTGGACCACTGCGGTCCCTTACAAAGGGATGGTAACTATAAATATATCATGGTCGCAGTAGATCCATGCACGAGATTCATATGGATGTGGCCCCAGCGATCAGCTGACGCCAGAACTGTTATAAAAGATTTGCGAGTCTTTATCGGCACATACGCAATTGGCATGCTGCATTCTGACCAGAGTCCTGCTTTTAGCTCTCGGGCTTATAAGGAGGCCATGACCAGCATGGGCATTGCATTGCGGTACTCTTGTCCCTTTCATCCTGAGGGAAACGGAATCGTGGAAAGAAAAAACCGTGACATAAAGCAATCTATAACAGCAAAGGTATTAGGTTCGGGAGCTGGGTGGGTCAAACATTTAATAAGTGTCCAACGTAGTCTTAATAATCTGCCAAGAAATTCTCTGAGAGGTCTCAGTCCGTACGAACTGTTGTTTGGGACTAGAATGTTAGTCCAGGACTTAGATAGTCAGACTTCAGTGGTTAAAGAAAAATGCTTTGATATCAAAGATCGCTTGGCTATTTTACAGGACTTAAATGAAACAAGAAGAGACCTGAGCAACATAAAGTTGAAACAACAGCCAACAACCACTGAAGAGAAACCACCTGTCCCAGCAAGGCCTTTCTGGATTCCAAAAATCGGGGATCTGGTCAGAGAGAAGATCGCGGTAAAGAAGGAATTTGGGCCTTCTTACAGAAAAGCAGTTCCTGTCTTGTCTGTCAACGGGACAAGATCAGTAGTACTACCGCCCCTTGCTGGTAAAAAGGAGAACCGAGTTGTATCCATCGACCTGGTTAAACCACAATCATGTGGCAAATAACAAGTAGTAGGCCAAGTGGACTCCCAAGAAGTAGCAGAACACCAAAGTTTGCTACATCCACAGAGGTTCAAACTGAAAGACTAATCACATTTGAAAAATCTACAGTGAATCAACAAGGACTATGCAACAAAGCAATAGAACTTGAACCTCTTAAAACCCAAATCAAAACTTTACATCAAGAAACTCCACTCTACAGTGATGTAACCACGGACTATGCTAATGAAACAAAGCAAATCCTAAAAACAAGAAGTAATCCAGAAGCAATTGAAACAATTGACAGAACAGCATCCAACTACTTCATCAACTTCGATGATTTTTCTGAAGATCTGAATGAACCCGACGATCATCCAACGAAAAGAACTTTTAAAGACAAAGCAAAGAAACTTTTTCATCAACTAAAAGAAACCTATCTGATTTCTCCATGGATTGAAATTTGGGTGGCATTTGGTGCATTTATCCTCATACTTTGGCTCATCATGGTAGTATGCTTGGGACATTTCATTGAGGGAAGATATGCTAAAATGGACACAGCAAGCCAGAATATCAACTTGGTCCTTAAACCACACACATCTTCACACGTCGAGAAAAGAGAACTTTCTTCTGTCAACTTCACAGCCAATCCTATACCCGGCGGGGTAGCATGGGACAAAACTGAATATGAAATATATGGTCCGGTTGAACTCCTGAAGTATCCACACCAATTTAAGATTTCATTAAGTGACTTTGTAAAACCAAGCACATTCGCTGATGATTGGGATTTTGAAAGTATTAATGATATGATGTCTGATCTAGTGATGTCAGCTAAATTTACAGAACATGATTATTTACAAGGTTCATCTAATGACGATCAAATGTTTTGCTATAACCATTATGGTAACCATTATCTGCATAAATCTACTCAGCCTAGAAATGTTTTAAATTTTAACCAATGGGAACATTGTGCAACTCCACCAAAAGGCAGTTCAAAAACATTTTATGATAAATATTCATACTTTTCAGGGTTTAACACAAGTAATGCAGAAACATTCTACTTCAAATTGTTAAATAAGACAGGAGTGAAAACCATGCTTACAAACACAAAATTGATATATTCAGACTAATTTTTTGAAAAAATGAATACATTTGGTTTTGATTTCTAGAATGATAACATTGAAACAAAAACGATCTGGGGCACAAAAGATTGGCAAGTGCAAGGTATAGAATCATTATTTAGAGCCTGCATGATCCCAGAACAAATTATATTTTTGAATGACACAATTCAGCAGACCACCTGTCTTGGTCTAGCCAAAATCAAAGACTTAAACAAACCGTCTATTCCAAAACCAACAATGGATAGTAATAGCACCTCTGATATTGAGATAGACGTAACCAGTAGTTTAAACCAAAACAGAACACATCCTGAATGGAAACAATGGTTGATCTGGCCCACAGACACAAATAACTGTCAAGACAGATTCCTGAACAAAATACAGGGGTTCACATTGACCAGGCCAGACCCAAGATACTCCCAGAGACATCATCCAGGGATTGTAACTACTTACAGTGTGGGAAAGCTCTGCCTTCAGTGGCTACATACATCCACACTGGCGGAAATTAAGCAACACCTGACTTTACTTAAAGAAGGTGCTGACTTGCGCGATTTCATTATGGGACCACGCAAACAGCGTCAAAAACGTTTCATAGCGGCCTCTATATATGCAGCTTATAACGAAGCTTGGAAAGAAACTCAAATTGAGACAGCAGAGAAAATACGGGAAATTGACCGTGTTAATTTGGAAAAATCACTTTCTGTTGTGGACAATGGGTTAATGACTCTGTCTTCCAGAATATATTCACTGGACAGTATTGTGTCTTCAGCAATGGACATAATAGAGCAAGACTTACTGATGTTACAACACGGTCAGTCTCAATTACGTTCTATTGTACAGCTCGGCTGGACGTTGCAAAATCTGCGTTCAGGCTATGTGCCTTGGCGTTTAATCAACACAACGTCATTATTTAATATCTTTAACCTTACAGATAAACAAATCAGTTTGGCACAGAAGGGTGCTGACTATACAATTCTGAGCATTGAAAAACTTGAGAGATTACCATTGACAATGTCAGAACGACCTGTCATTGAATGGATAATACATGGGAAAATAAATATTCCGATAACTTCTTTCCAGTTTCAATACTGCCAAAAATATATACAGGCAGGCCAGTATGAAAGGTTGGGTAAAGGATACATTAAGTCGACATGGGACTTGCCCTATACACACACATGTGTTAGTAATAAAGGACAGAGTGTATTTCTTAGTGGCAATAATTGTGCAAAATCACTAAGTGGTATACTTCTGTATCAGGGTTTAAGTTTGCATGGGGCCTGTGAAGGGACTTCAAATATCCTTTCATGTCACCAGCTAGGCACACCTGCAACACGAATAGAACCATTCTTTAGGAGACTCTCGAACGGGAGTTACATTCTAATTGTAGATCGCAGATGTTGCAGCCTAATGCCCGGAAAACCTTATCTCGTAAGCGTGACTACCAGGGTCATGTGCTGTGAAAGAGTATTGTTCCCAAACGATACTCCAGACAGGGAGGCATGGTTATGGCCCAGTTTTAATTTCTCTTCTATTCGAATTGATACTTTAAGCAGAATGAAGACTGTGCTCCTACAGACGCCAACCAGGTTGACGTCATCAAAAGAAACGTATGATCTCCAAGTTGCAAGGACAACGGCAGAGATTCATTCACTGCTATCAACGAATAGCCCCCTACACTTCTCAGAAATGTTGAACGAAATCTTAAATATTTCTGATACAAGTGGTATCGCCAGTGTATTTAAGACAGTTTTTTCAGGCGCTTTAACACCATTCAAAGCGATCCTGGGTATTTTTCCAAACTTCGTCCATTCCCTCTTTGGCGGACTACCTCTCTTGTTGGGACTAGTAGCAGGCGTCCTATTTTTGCTACTTTTGCTTCGATATGGCAAACCGTGTCACAGACATGACTCCAACAACAATGGAAGAAACGATCCTAGCTATCCGCTACCGGGACCGCATAACTAAAGTCCTTGGATTAGCACGGCTACGAGATTTAAATATGACTTGGTTTCTTTCATTCAGACCCTTGTGGCAGACCTGTGTTATGCCTGTATTAAGGTGCTTGCTATGCGGCGAAGAATGCGTGTTGGACACCTGTCTCACACTACAATCAGAAGTGCCATTTGATGCAGAGACTTTGTTGAGTCCAGTAAAGGCTCATGCATTGTGCTGTCCCCAGCGGCTACCAATCCTGATGACGGCATTCGTGGAGACTTCACCACTGCGAATGAAGGGTAGTGAAGTACAAGATGAAAGCAGCATCGATCAGGTACGACCATCTGTCAGCTATGCTGATCAAACCATCACTGAAAGCAATCATGCTCATGACTGCATGGTAGCGTCATTTTCCAACCTTGTCGAACTCTCACCAGAAGCTGTTGACTGTTTTTTCGAACATCTAAATGATATGATGTTTTCACCAGAACAGAAAGAATGACTTTGAGCAAACGTGCACACAGCGTTCCCTGAACTCTGAATTTGGCCTTCAAATTTCAAAATAAAGCCACTAAGAATTCTTCGAGTCTGCTCCTGCAAACAGGAATGTTCTCCAAACATCCAAAATATTTACCTTTCAGGCACTTATCTTCTGCTTAAAGTAAATTATTCTTAGAGAACAGACACTTCTATTTTTAGGTACCTCTAGGAGACATTACCTCGAACTCTAGGTTATTTACACATACAATTGTATTTCTATGTGATGAAATGGACTCGCACTTTTTCTTCTGTACTAAGAGCCATTTCATGTGTTATTTTCGCAAATCATTCGTGCAGATATAAAATGTGCATCCTCTTTGAAAGATTACACTGCTTGAATGCATACAGTAACTATTTTCATTTTTCATGTGTTACGCAAATCCAAAGTTAATGCAAAATTAATGTATTTTGGGGCGGTTTTGAATACACATACAATATTAGTTATGTTTACTATGCTTAGGTTAGTAAATATGGACATAGATTCCGTGGAGTGGGTGTGATGTATTTCCTATGGGAACTGTATCAATATTCCTGTTTCTGACCCTTGTCCGGTTAATAAATCAATAGTGACCATACAACGGCACAGAAACCCGTTTTCTGATTAGGTCATAGCGCATGCTACCACGTTAGGCAAGCACTATTCCCCCAGCCCCCATAGAAAGCATACCGAGTTCTCAAAACAAATCAAACCTCCAGCAACCTGGGAAATCCCCTGCAGCTATTGTTTTGATTTAACCAAGAACTCCAGTAAAGAATGTACGAACGACCAGTTCTTATGACATCCTTATTGACGTATTTATGTCCATCCTTACGTCAATCTCGGCACCTTTCAGGTATAAATATTACCGACATTGCCCTAAGCAAACACACGGTGGTGACGAGATTGGAGCAGCGATACTTGCCGAGGAGCCCAGCAGATGCAGGAAGCCCACGGACGCTGCCCCTCCCTTTTGACGCGCTGAGAGAGAGACGCTGCCTTTTCTCTTGCTGAGAAATCCAGCCCCGGCGTTTCCAGCCGCCCTTGCGGGCAACTGGGATATCGAGTCCTGAGATTGAGATACCAGCCCTCCAGCTTTCTAAATCCCAGGTACTGAACTGAATAACCCCTCACAGAGAATTCTTGAATCAGATCCATGGCAAAGCAAACTTAACTTAAACTGCTACTTATCTACTCCCGCCCACGTATTAGGCTTAGGTCAGGTACACTGGGGTAGGCGTAGCTAGAAGCACCAGTTGAGTACGATTAGTCAATGTATATATGTATATAACTTTTATCCATTTTAAGTATCATATGGCTAAGAAACCATATCAATGCTTTTACAGTATTATTTTATAATTCTGTTTTTACTGTATGCACTTTACTTAACTATAAGTATTGCAATAATAGCGATTCATTTCTCTTGTATGAGAAAGGAGACTGATCAATAAATAACACCTTTTTATTGAACACGCCCGTCTCTTCCTTTTCTCTACAATCTGGTGAAACTAAGAATGCACGTACTGACTGAGTAAAATAAGTTGTCTTTTGTTTTCACACGACTCTAGAGATATACTCTTGATTAGGGGAGAGCAAAGTTGTCATGTTCTATGGTTGTCAGAAACTAAATCCCTTCTTGTCTATCCAGGGAGGTTAAACTCCTCCTTGCCTATTCGAGAAAGTTTCTAGTGAACTCTGAGCTAGCTGGCACACACATAACTTTAAGTCTAATATCGTCGGTAGAAGACCTAGTTAACCACAGTCCTACATCTATACTATTGAAGATATTATTCCAATGCGCAGAGCCTATTGGGATAATAGGAACTACACTACAGTATCTGCTGTCTCAGTCTCTTATCCTGCCTCGGAGCTTTCTTCCATGACCCGAGCTAGGGCTGGGGCAGCAGTCAGTCCACCAGGACACCATCTGTGCTGACTGTGTAAAACCTTCCCCGGTCGAACGCCACATTGCTGGGAGGCTACCCCAGGACATACCCATGGAACCTTCACCTGCCACTCCTGCAAGTTCGCCTGCATCAGGACCAACACCAATTCCACTAACTCCAAACACAGCTCCAACTCTAACTACCTGAAGTGCATCCTGCTCAACACCCGATCGGTCCACAGACACGCCACGGAACTCTGGGACCTACTCGACACTACCGCCCCGGACGTCGCCTTCCTTACTGAAACATGGCTGAACGCCTCATCAGCGCCCGACATCGCCATAGCCATCCCGGACGGCTACAAGATCACCCGTAAGGACCGCACCAACCAAACAGGAGGAGGCATCGCCATCGTCCATAAGAACACCATCCGAATCACGACCAGCTCCGACGATATCCTCGCCACCGCCGAACACCTTCACTTCCAGATCCACACCGACCCCAGGACCACACTCAGAGGCACCCTCATCCAAAGACCACCAGGAACCCGCACACAATTCAGCGAAGACATCACAGACTTTATCAGCCCACATGCCCTCACCTCCGAGAACTACATCCTACTAGGAGACCTCAACTTCCACCTGGAAAAGAAAAACGACAGCAACACCTCCACCCTTCTGGACAACCTGGCCAATCTCGGACTAAAACAACTCGTTGACACCCCTACCCACTTGGCCGGACACACGCTCGACCCCATCTTCACCTCCAGCAAACGCATCTCCTTCGATCACACCACAGCTCTCCATTGGACAGACCACAGCTGCGTCCACTTCAGCTACAAACAGACCACGACCCACAACCCTCCACAACCTATTCCTCGAAGAAACTGGAACAAAATCACCAGCGATCACCTCTTCACTTCACTTAACCAAAACCCTCCTGCCATACCATCGGACCCAAACCAAGCGACCAGCAAATTCACACAATGGATCTCCCACAGCGCTGACGAATTAGCACCCTTGAAAAACCATCAAATCAAACAAGGTAGCAAAAAGGCCCCCTGGTTCAACGATGACCTTAAGAAATCCAAGAAGTTATGTCGTACTCTCGAGAAAACCTGGAGAAAAAAAACAACCACTGACAACCTTGCCACCTTCAAGGACGCCACACGCAAACACCACCAATTGATCCGATCCACCAAACAATCAGCATTCAAGGGTCGTCTCGACAACAACGCCCACAACAGCAAGGAACTATTTAACATCGTCAAAGAATTTACCAACCCCTCCGCCGGCTCCAACGACATCACTCCCTCCCAAGACCTCTGCGACTCTCTATCCTCTTTCTTCCACAACAAAATCGCTGACATACATAACCGCTTTGAAAACCAGCCCGAAGAACAGTCCACCCCACCCACCTCCGAACCTAAACAACACCCTAACAACCTCTATGCCTGGAACCCAATCACTACTGAAGACACCATCCGCCTGATGAACTCCATCCACTCAGGTTCGCCTACCGACCCTTGTCCCCACCACATTTTCAATAAAGCTGACTCCATCATCGCACCCCATCTCCGCGATGTCATCAACTGCTCCTTCAACTCCGCTACCTTCCCAGAAAGCTGGAAACACGCCGAACTAAGCGCCCTTTTGAAGAAACCCACAGCTGACCCCACGGAACTCAAGAACTACCGCCCCATCTCGCTCCTCCCATTCTCTGCCAAAGTCATCGAAAAAGCCGTCAACAGCCAGCTCGCCACCTTCCTCGAATCCAACAAATCCCTCGACCCTTCACAAGCCGGTTTCCGAGCCAAACATAGCACCGAAACCGCCCTCATCGCAGCAACTGACGACATCCGAACACTACTGGACAACGGAGAAACAGCCGCCCTCATACTACTCGACCTCTCCGCCGCCTTCGACACAGTCTGCCATAGCACCCTCATACAACGCCTCAGCAACGTCGGAATTCAAGGAAAAGCTTTGGACTGGATCATCTCGTTCCTCGCCGGAAGAACCCAGAGAGTCCGCCTCCCCCCATTCAAATCAGAGGCCACCGAAGTCATCTGCGGCGTACCACAAGGATCATCTCTCAGTCCCACCCTTTTCAACGTGTACATGAGTCCCCTCGCATCCATCGCGCGACAACACAACCTCAACATCATCTCCTACGCAGACGACACCCAGCTGATCCTCTCCCTCACCAAAGACCCAAGCACCGCCAAAACCAATCTACACGAAGGAATGAAAGAAGTAGCCGAGTGGATGAAGAACAGTCGTGTAAAACTAAACTCGGACAAAACGGAAGTCCTCATCTTAGGATCATCCCCCTCTGCCTGGGACGACTCTTGGTGGCCACCGGCCCTGGGTACAGCACCCATACCCACAGATCACGCACGTAACCTAGGCTTCATCCTAGACTCCTCCCTCTCAATGACCAGACAAGTCAACGCTGTCTCATCTTCTTGCTTCAACATCCTACGCATACTCAAAAAAATCTTCCGCTGGATCCCCACCGAAACAAGAAAGACAGTCACCCACGCACTGGTCACGAGCCGACTTGACTACGGAAATACCCTTTACGCCGGAACCACAGCTAAACTACAGAAAAAACTCCAACGCATCCAAAACGCCTCAGCCAGAGTCATACTGGACATACCCCGTCAAGCTCACATCTCCGGTCACCTGAAAGACCTCAATTGGCTCCCCGTCAACAAGAGAATAACATTCCGTCTCCTCACCCACGCACACAAGGCCCTCTACGACCTAGGACCCGAATGCCTCAACACTCGACTGTCCTTCAACACTCCCACCCGCCAACTACGATCAACCAATCAAGCCCTCGCCGCAATTCCATGCATCCATAGATCCACCATGGGAGGAAGATCCTTCTCCTACTTAGCGGCCAAGACCTGGAACTCCCTCCCCACTCACCTTCGCCTCACACAGAACCACCTCTCCTTCAGAAAGCAACTCAAAACATGGCTATTCGATAAATAATGCACCCACCCTCCCTCAAGCGCCTTGAGACCCTCTGGGTGAGTAGTGCGCTATACAAATTACCGAACTTGTCTTATGTAGAAGACAGAATTATTGTTCTGAATCAGTCGGTGGGTGTGTTCATCTGTGAATGTGTGCAACAGTAAATAAATAAAAGCATTCTTTTTTTTGGTGAATCTGCAGGTTCTCCAAAGGCACTAAAAGATGTAGTTTTACTTTACCTTTACACATACCCAATATCACAGCATACTTTTGTCATAGCTAATGCAAAACTTTATTATTTGATAGAGACATCTAGCCGCAGATTCCTTAACTTAGAATATCCCCAAGCGTCAGACTGGTCTGGAAAATTTTGCGTAGCAGCACATCCGCGTACCGGGCGGCAGCGCCGTATGGCTCCGCCCTGACGTCGTCCATGGATGTGACGTCAGCAGAGCCACATATGCCCTGCCCCGCCCCGGGGCGCTGAAATCAGTTTCCATCTTTTTCGCGCCACAATGCGGATCCTGGAAACCAGCAGTTCCTGGCCTCGTTTTTGGCCTTCTCAACACCTTTGGTATCCTACCGGAACAGTGTGCAATGCCCTCCCGGTTCAAAGCCTGTGAGGCCTGTGCCTGTCAGATGTCCGGCACTGATCCGCACCTTATTTGCATGTGGTACCTTGGTGTGCACCACGATTCCAAGCAATGTGGCAACTGTCAACAGATGAAGCCGATGTCCCTTCGGGAACGCCGTATGAAGCTGTTGGCCGCGCGGCTGCCCGGCCCAACTTCTTCTCGTCGCCGCTCTCCCTCTCCAGTGGGGGTTCGATCTGGAGAGCCACAAGCCAAAAGCGTCCACTGAGGTCCACCTCTCGTAGGCGTGCCGCTGGCTACGGGTGCCCGGAGGTCCCTCCTCCTTACCCTCCTTTTCCAGGAGTTGGAGCGACGCGCGTCCAAATGGAGTCCTACTCCCGGGCTCTTCAGGCCTACTTTGAGTCCCCCTCTCTCAGGCCGGGCCCTCGTCGGCGGATCCTTCCCTGACCAGGTTTGTGTGCACCGACTCCGGAGCCGAGGCGACGACGTTGGGCCGTGGCCCAGACCGTCCTGGTCTCTCTAGCACACTCCGCCAGTCAACGCATAGCCCTGTGCGGCTTCCTGCATGGACGGCGGAAGCGATGCCGGCGATGCCAGCGACGCCGGGTTTGACACCAGGCTCTCACCGCCAGTTGATGCATAGCCCTGTGCTTCTTCCTGTGCGAACGGTGGGTGTGGCATCGATGACGCCGACTTTGGAGCTGGGTTCCACGTCCGACCCAAAGCCGGGTTCATCATCCAAGCCCACACCCAGCTATGGAACGTCAGCGCGCTCCTGGTTGGCCGTATTTCTTCCTGCACGAGAAATCAGCGGTTGCCGGTTACTCCTTTCCGCGGAACAGAGTTAAAGCGTCCCTGAGTTTGGTGAGGTCCGGTAAGGGTGCTTGATGCACCGCATTTCCTGATATTTCCTATGGTTGCCATTCCATTACGGCGCTCAGCGGAAGCGGCAATTCGTTGACCACGGTTGGTTTTGTGTACAATCTTTTCTGTTGGCTGAACCATTTCTTAGGTTCTTGCGGGGAAGACGATTCTGTTCTCCGATGCTTTCCTGCTATGAATAACACTATCTTGGTTCAGGCGGGTAAGCAGAATATTTATACTGACAATCCTTGACTCCACTTGGAGTAAAAACAGTTTGAGGTTACGTTCTCTTCTCCTAATCAAGTTTCCTTGAGAGCCCCTTTATTTGTTAATCCTCCGTGCTGTTAACGGAGGGGAATTGGGGAATACTGCTCGACTCACTTCTTACTTGGGCAGAACCTTGGTTCTGAGAGGCATCAGAACGCGATATTCATATGGAACAATCTAGAAACGTTTATCAGTGAGGAAGTGGATTGTTTCTACCCTGTAAAAGTGAATTTAGCATGGTTAATTTACTGTGTGTTTAAACGCCTGTGCCTGGGCATTTTATGTTGTTTTGGAAACAGGGGATCCTGAATTCTTCTACAATCAGCCCTGCACCCCTGTTAAGAACAGAGCCACATATTAGTGGGTAGGTTCTTAGAATCCCTAAATAAGTATTTTGAGTCTACAGGATTTAGTATTAATGTGTTGTCTCCTCCTATAGATGTGTGCTACGAACAGATAACCAATCAATGCTGACAAAAGAGAGAAGAGTATTTTCTTTTACAGGTATCTAGACTAGGTCTCTTGTATCTAGTGGAAATTAGAGAAAATCTAAAGTATATTGTGATAGTGTATTATCAGTGTGTTCTTGTCTTTTCAGTTCTCTCTCCCCACTGACCCCTTCCTTCCCTTCCCCCGCTTGATCACTCCATGGAGTCTGTATGTTAAGTCAGACCGTGGTGGTATCGAGAGGTGGACCATACGAGCAACATACGACCCTGAGGATCCTAGGCTGCGACACCTACAGACGGCCTCTTGTCCCCTCCTAGGGTGACTACTGAGCTAGGGGCCCCCTATGCGCGAACTATCAACCGGGCAGCTGCTATCCTCGGCTTTCAGCCTCCTGTGGTAGCCCTCATTCCTGATCCCTTAATGGATCTGCTTCATCTCAAGCCCATTAATGATTTCCATCTATCCCCTTATATATATTTCTCTAGATTATGTGAATAACGGAATGGGAGGCCTAGTTTATCCGTGCAGCGCCACTACAGCCTAGTACTTCCACGCAGCACCTAGCGATCACCTCTAAGCCGCAGAATCTCTTTGAGGTTGAGCTCCACCTTATTTTAATGTATATTTCTATCTTTTGTACATATATCGAGCACCCCTTCGACTTTTTCTTAAAACCGTGAGAACTCGCATGTGAGATATATTTATTATCTCCTCTTCCTCTCCTTAGGCCATATACGACCTAGATTCCGCTGATACTTTGAATGTCGGGAGGTATTTTGGAGTGACCCAGCCCCAGGTAACTGCTCCCTTGAGCATCCACCACTGCCACCTGTTGTACTAATAAAAGTGCGATCCTAACTGATTGTTCTCTCTCCCATGCTTGTTCAGACATCCCCTAGCGAGAGTCCCAGTCTTCTGGATAAACTTGAGATATACCAGTGTATCCCTGATTCAGTCTATTTTTGTAAGTAGTTTCTGGCCTTTGTACCTATACCCTCTGTACATTATTCTTGCTAGAACGTGTTGGCTATACCCAGAGTACCCTTCACTATCGGCCTTGAAACTACCCTAATTACTGTGCAGCATTTCATTGCCCTTAGTTCAGGCATAATTCGTAGAGCCACCTCAAAGAGTATAAATGGGTTAGGTTATATGAGTGAGTGAAGTTGGAATTGAATAAATGTGGATGTGTCCACCTTTACCGAGGTCCAATATGTGTGACCTTTTACTTCTCTATCTAGGGAAGTGTCCTTATTGGGGTGTGACCTTTTTGATATCGGAGCCTTGACTAACCTACAATGTTAAAGAAGATAATTAAAAGATAAAATGCGGTTAGACACATGTATTGTATTAAATCTGTAAGTGAATGAATTACTGAAAATTGTTTTTTTATTCACAGCCTGTGTGTTCCCCTCCCTGATTGTACACCCCCGCCCTGAAGAAGGTGCGGCCTATCTTGGCCAACACCGAAACGCGCGTCGGCGCAATCTCTATGGATGGCAGTTCTTGAGTCCTTGTGAAACTTTTTTCCACCAGTTCTGCCTCCTTATTCCATCTCTAATTCGTGCAACCACTTTCCATTTACTGTTGCAGGCGCAGTTGTACTTATATGAGAGTGTCGTATCTATTTCCCCAATATCCCTGGTGGGATATGCCTTTTTTCTCCCTCTGTTGTTATAAAATTCATCGTATATCAACTTGAAATGTCCTTATATGTGTAGAAAGGTAGAAAGATAAACTGTGTGTTAAAAAATAAAAATATCATGTACTAAAATAGCACTGGTGAAGTCTTTGGCGCTGAGTTTCATGTTCACCCCATTTTTTACTGGTTGGATCCTGTAAGGGACCCCTGATATCCTTGTGGCAGGGTTATTTCTGTTCTATTTGATACATTACCGTGGAGCCCTTGCTACCCTTGGGGGTGCTTTATTAGAAGTCCTGCGTGGCGCATGGGCACGGCCCTCTTCCGAGGCCCTAGTTGATCGGGCCATTGCTGGTAGGTACTGTCCTGCCCCGGGGGATCCACTTTGTCTATCCCTCCACGCAACTGCGCAGGGCCTGGTGATTCAGGCGGCCCTTGGTTACAGGGCTCCTCCACATGCCTGGATGCGTGACAGTCGATTCCCTGATAATATTCGGGAAAGCCTCCAAGACATGCCGTTTAGTGGAATAGATCTTTTTGGGTTCCATGCGACTCAGCGATTTCCAGGCTTCTGTCAGTGCTGCCGTAATTCTGCTTTCACTAGCTGACTTCTTCTTGGTTGCGGGTCTTTCGACTCAGTTTTTATCAGAGACGGGTTGGTGTCTCTGTATTGTCTGTACAACCGTATGGCTGGTTAGTTTTGTTTTCAGTCCTCTGACTGTCTGTTTTGCCGGGACAATGCCCCTCTTCCTGCCAGGGGATGACACTTGCCCTATGTGGGGTATTGGCTGGTGCCGATGTCTGCATTCGCCTTTGTTCGCCCCTGTTAAGTTTTCATTGTGGCTGTCCCTCTGGGATTCATACACCGCCTTACTGCGTCCCGTAGGGTTGCATCGCTCTGTTGTCTGTGTTGCTTCCACTCCTGGTCTGGGTCTCTCCTGTGTATCTACCTCGCATGCCCTGCCATCATGTTTTTTGTCACATGTCCGTTCTTTGAAGCCAGCCCCTTCTGGGTTGTTCTTGCCGATGAGGAGTTGCCGTGGGCCTCTCTGTTGTACAATTGTTATGGCCTTTTGGCTTATTCCCAGCAGTTTTATCAACATCCCGGTTGCTTCAGCGCAGGGATTTCTGCGTCCTGCTGGCATTCTTAATGTGGCGTATTCGTGGAGCCAGTTCTCCCTGAACTCCGCTCTGCCTTGGTGTCTAGGACCCGTGAGTTGGTTCTGAGTACTCCCTTGTTAGGCTCGTCTTTTCTTCTAAATTGTCCTGCGAGGGTACTACTCTCTCTCTTCCGGACTGGAGGCAAACGCTGCTTATAGCCTAGACTAGTCCCACCTTCTGTATAATGCGGGTACTTTTGAACATACACTAGTCCCTGGGTTTGGCCATGTTTCGGCATCCTCTTAAGGCTGTTTCTGCGCCATGTTCTTTCTAATGGCTTGTGCAGGCTTTCTTGCCTAGGTATTGGCCCTGTTCTCTTACATCACCAGATCTTCTCTGGTGTTGATGGCCGTTGCCTTCTTGCTATTGTGCGCATCTCAGCTGTTCCCTCTGTCTTGCTTCCTGGTGTTCCTTCTGGCTGCGTATGAGTGTCTTTCTGACTGTGTATGGGCATCCTCTTTTCAATGCTCTCACACATGTCTGGCTGGCAAGGGTCTCCGCAGTATTCTTCCTCTGTGGTACATGTGGGGGCTGTCTGCGTTCTCTCCACCATACCTCTTACCAGTCTTTTGGTTTGGCTTGGCTTGTCGACTGCTGCATCCTGCGGTTCTTTCACACCATAGGTTCAGTTCTACTTCCTGCGAGGTGCTGAACCCCCTTTTTCTTTATTAGGTGTGTTCTTATTCCATATCGGCCCGTACTCGGCAGGGGTCGGTATCCTGCTGCCTTCGTATCTTTACAGAAGCAGGTTCAACACTGTTTTACACTGTTCGGGTTGTTTAGCTGGGGCTAGCTCTGGCTTCTTGTCAACACCTTGGATCCTGTCGGCATTTTTCAATTAGGCACAAGCGTTCTGGCTTGGTGTTTTCTTTCTCTCATCCCCTTTACATATGTTTTTTTTTCGTGCTATTCTGGATGGGCCGTGGTGCCCTGGCCTCCCCTTGATTCCCGTTCTCTTCAGAGTATAAGGGTCTGGTGGTTGGCTGCACTGTCATTTCTGTTCCCACTGTGTGTCGTCCTTTGGTTGATGACACTCTTTTGGTCATATTATTGACGGCTAGGTTCTCTCTGAACCTTAGTGGGGTTTAGTCGCAGTCCCGCCTCCGCTATGGGTATTGCTTTGGTATCTATTCTAAGTTAAGGAATCTGCGTCTAGACGGCTCTATCAGATGAACAAGTTACTTACCTTCAGTAACGATGTATCTGGTAGAGACATAGTCTAGCCGCAGATTCCTTAACGTCCGCCCGTCCTCCCTGTCCTGCGACAACCTTAACAGTTTGGGCTTCTTGCCTTCGCCTCCCTTTGCGCGGCTTTATTCCTCTGCCGGTGACGTCTTCTATTCTCTTCGACTCACAATGCTACATTCTGTTTCGTGGCTCTGCTCTCCCCATCCTTGTATATGGACGGTAGGTCCATATGCCATGTGTCCTTTACAACCCTTACCCTGGGTTGCCCGTTGTGAGTCTAAATCCTTTCTTCTACTGCTTGAGGTTTCTTGCCTCCCCTGCACTCTAGTGGTTCAAGTCTCTGGCAATGCTACATTCGGTAGGTCCCTTATTCGGATCTGACGTCTCCTTTTCGGTGACGCCTTATGGTAGTTTGTCCTTACTCCTGGGTTCTGTACTGGTTGTCCTTCACTGTCTTATATTGCGGTCGCAGCCTTTCTGCCGGCTGCTGTGATGATTCACCAGGGAGCTATGGCTCAAGGGTAAGTCTTGTGCCTCTGGTGGCACAGGCTCACACAGGCCATGGGTTCGAATCCTGCCTATGCTCTGCATCTTCTTCTGCCTCAAGGGTAGATTTTGGTCTTAGCAATTGCGGTGGTTCCTCCCAGAGTGGTTCTCTGTTCTCCCCCCTCAGTTTACAATATACAGTGCCTGGCCCTGCATTGCTCTGGTGCTGTTTTTCACCATACCTTGTTTTTTCTGTCTCTGCACACTGTTCCACTGTTCCCATATTTTCACAGTTTTTGGTGGTGGCTTCGCTTTCTGATGCGGACAAGTCTTCTGACGAAAACTGATGGCGGGGCATATGTGCTCCGCTGACATCACGTCCATGGACCAGGGTGGAGCTGTACGGCGCCGCTCCCCCGGCGCGCACAGGTGCTGCTGCGCAAAATTTTCCAGACCAGTCTGACGCCTGGGGATATTCTAAGTTAAGGAATCTGCGGCTAGACTATGTCTCTACCAGATACATCGTTACCGAAGGTAAGTAACTTGTTAGTTGGGGGAGCTACTAGGCATTTGCCAGTTCAAAACTAATTTCAAGAAGCCACAAATCAACCTTTGATCTCAAGAAGCACACATTCACATAGTAGCCCCTGTAACTTTGTGTGCAGGTTAGCTCCTTGTAAAAAAACACAGTGCTGTCACCAGGGTCTCTGGAATCATGCAGCTGGACAGCAGCCAATTATAGGACTGGGTGGACTGAACTATGCTGCAAGAAAAGGGAAATTATGCTGCATTATGCTGCACATTTTCTGATATTATTGCATCATTAATTTTTTATTCGAAAATATGATAATAGTACCAGGACAAAGATTCCACCTCATTATCGGTATAGCAATCAAATGCAGAAATAAGAAACTGCAAATGACCAGTGCATCTTTTCGCAGAGCCTTTCACTGTGTGCAAACACATCGCCACATCTTTAGTAACTTTTGGTTTGTACTTTTCCAATCTCCTACCTTCCTATTAGAACATATGCCAAATATGTGTATTTTCCCAGCGGAGGGGTGCAGGTGCCCCACCAGGGGAAACACACGTTTATAAAGCAAAAATTAAACCTCATAGGGGTAGACTGGTGTCTTCAGAACCGACCTCCACCTACATTTCTATTATATATATATTATCTATATTTTTTTTTTTAGGAATGTGTGTTCCCTAGGGATGGGGTGGTAGAGATTATATCCCCCGGGGGTAAACACATTTACCCCCTAAAACAATGAGAGTCCAGAAAGGGGGGGTGACCCATACGTCAGGAGCTTCCAACCCCGACAATTTCACTTTTGTAAAAAATTGTATTTGTTTTTAACTTACCCTGGGTCGGGATTGCACTCCTCCATGGGGAAAAAACATTATTGTACTAAAATATTGCCCCCTGGAGGTTTTGGCCCATTTACCATGAGGTCTGATGCCCCCCCCCCCGCCTATCCACTGAAGGAGGCCTCATTGGATAGGGGAAAATCTCCCCTTTCCAATGAGACCTTTTAGGCATTTTTCCCCCACCAGAGCAGGAAAGAGCGCTTACCTGCTCCTCGTAGCAACTTCGATGGGGAATCTGTGAAGTCAGGGCGCCGCATTGTCAGAGATGGGTGGGAGTGGGGGGCAGGGGCTGATGTGGAAGCGATTGTGCGTCTCCCCGCCCTTTAAAAAAAAAAGGGAATTCCCAGAGGATTTCTTGTAGCCTTTCCCAGTGACACCCACTCCTAACGGGTCAAGGATAAGTAATGTTAGAAGCCATTCTTCAACCAATTGCTATGTTTTTTGGGTTAAGGTGCTTGCCAGAGAATTTTTTCAAAATTGCTTCTTGCCTGTTAACATAGAATAGAACAGTGGTTCTTAAGCTGTTAACCTTTCTCTGTCTTTGCTCCTCTTTCTCTCTCTTCTCTGATCAGTCTCTCTTCTGAAGCCCTCCTGTGTTTGCTGCAGTTAATGTGAGAAAGGGACGAAGGCTCCAGCATCAGCAGCCTCCAGGCGCTCTAGGCCTCTGTCGATGCCCCGACATTGAAATGTCTTAGAGAGTGAATGGTCAGTTCAGCCCTGATATTAGTAATAGTTCACAACTTGTGTTGAGGTCAGAAAGTTGATAAGAAGGATGCAGAATTCTTTTGGCTTTAAAAATGTACTAGACACTTTATCCAACACAAACCCACAGTCATCCTTAATAGCCCCAAGAACGCATGAACCTTATTTTTATTGGCATTGATTCCTTGCCGTGATTGCACTACTGATTGGAACAGGCTCTTGTGGTAAAGAATAATACAAGGAGCTGTGTGTGTGTATATTTATATCTATGTATGTATATGTATGTTTTAATCAATTCAATAGAGTGTTTATTCGGCAAGTGCTGCAGTAAAGGTTCATATGTATACAATGCACATAAAAGCTTAAACAATAAGACCAATAAAATCCGTTCAAGACCATCATAAAAAGCCATTAATGAGCAGTACTTGGGTAGCAGCATATTCTGTAAATATTGCAGTTCATGAAATTACATTGGACAGGCTGCAGCCAAATATCTTGTACTTCTGGATTCTAATTGAAAATTAGCACCTCATTAGAGAAAGCCATTAATTTAGATGGTGGAGTTAAAATATTTCTGATGGATCGCATTACCAACAACAAAGGTCAGTGAAATGCAATATTCAGGGCCCTACACAGCCCTGTCTGGTTCTCAACACTCCCAATAAAAAGCAGGACACAGCAAATATGATCAAGCGTGCTATATTGGTTCTGAGGAATCTAGAAATAATCCCTAAGTCCCTAATACCCATATTCCAACAGAGTGATACTATCCACTTCTTCCTGTGGTTATGATCACTTTTGCAGAAAAATAAAATATGGTTAAAGCATTCCTTTGTCTGGTGACAGAAAGGGCAGGTCATATCTACAACAGTATCATGTTGCCCCCATTTAGCAGTAAATACGCGCAATGGTAAGGTCCCGAAACTAAATTTGATGTACTGGGTTTTTGCCAATGAAGGTTCAATGAAATCCATGTGTTCTTCCATAAAGAAGGTATCTTTAAATTCCAGGAAAGCTAGAGTCAATGCGCCTATACTCCTGCTCAACTCTCCAGCAATATAACTTCAGTAAATCCCCTTAAGTTCAGCTTTTGACACACCAGTCATAGCTCCCAGATGAGTCCACAGGTGTTCACTTCCCAGCTTCAGCAGGTAGGTCTTGATATACCCAAGCCAGAGGGTGCTAGAAACTCCAGGCTGCCTAAGTTGCTCCTCCAATCCCACCCGTAATGGAACTAAGTCCACAGAGGCCCATAACCGTCTCCAATACAGCAAAGGTCTAAGGGTTGCTTTATGGGCAATGGACCTGTGGCCTTGATCCAGCCGTAGTGGCAGGAGTGGGGTACCAGTTGGGATATTTGCCAAAGTGTGCAAGAATTGGTTCTCACCCACCTCCAATTCAGTGACCTTCTTGAGTCCCCACAATTCTCCCCCATATAGAGACCCACCTAATGCTTGTAGGTTGAAGATTTGGATGGCTGGAGATATTGGTCGAAAGCCAGAGCCCCTGAGACACCTCAAGATACCCCAGGCATAATGTTCGAGCTTCAACTTTCTTTTTTGAATCTGTGTAGACCAACCAAAATTCTCCATCAGGGTGAGACCCAGATACTCAAAGGTGCGGACACTCTCAAGGGGAGCCCTGGTCAGAGACTGGTTTGGGCGAGTTGAGTGACTAGGATTAAAGACCATATATTTGGTCTTTTGAAAGTTGATCTCAAGCCCTCTCGTCACAGAGGACACCGAACTGGTCTAAGAGATTTTGAATACTTATGGAGGATTTGGATACCAGTAGGGTGTTTTCTTCGAACAGGCAGATCGGGATCTTCCTACCTGCTAAACTCTGGCTTCATGGTTTCACTTCTCTAAAACGGAGCTACCAAATTGTTGATGCATAAACAGCATTGTGGCAGGGACACATCCCTGTATTAACCCCCTCATGTCCGCCATCAGTGTTGTCAGCTCCCGTGTTCGCCGTATCTAACCTGTACATAGTTCTTCTGATGTAACCTCCTGATGACATCAGCAAGATTTTTCTGGGTACCCTGATAGTTCAGAACTTTCTACTAGGCTTCCCTTGACACTAGATCGAAGCAATGCGGAGGTCAACAAAGACTATATTAAGGCGAATACCTCCCAGAACGATGTACTTTCATTATATAAGTTCTAGTCAAAATACTTGACCGATGGTACTGGTCCCTATTCTGAACCCTGCTTGAAGAGGGGCTAGAAAACCCATGCCTTCAACCCACCCGCACAGCTCATCCAACAATATACGACGAAAAAACCTTTTGAGAGCTGTCAATAAGGCTGATTGACCAGTAATTGGATGGTAGTGACCATCAGCCTTTCTTGTGAATTGGTACGATCTAGGCCCCTGCCCAAGTGGGGGAGTTGGCAAACCTTCCAAAACGCAATTAAAATACAAAGCAAGGTAAGGGCCCCAAATTGCCATATCTGCCTGGAAGAGGTCCTGAGTCACCTTATCTAACCCAGCACTTTTCCAGGAGTGATCCAATCTATGGCTTTAATAGCATCCCTTTCGGTGGTAGGGGGAAATTCACACACATTCCGTTCAAGCAGGGCCTCCTTATGTAAATCATTCTCTACGCAGGCAGACTCTACTGTGTTAGTAGTGAGGCCCTTGGTATGTATGTAGGTATATATATATATATACATACATGTACACACATATATATCCTATACATTGTATGCCGGGAGGACATTGATGAGGCAAGGATTCACTCTGGTAGTACCAAGGGCCTCACTACTAACACAGTAGAGACTGCCTGCGTAGAGAATGATTTACATAAGGAGGCCCTGCTTGAACGGAATGTGTGTGAATTTCCCCCTACCACCGAAAGGGATGCTATTAAAGCCAAGGATAGTGAATCCTTGCCTCATCAATGTCCTCCCGGCATACAATGTATAGGATATATATGTGTGTACATGTATGTATATGTATATATATACCTACATACATACATACAGGATATATATATATATATATATATATATATATCCCAACGATGCAGGAAACCCCTTTGAAGAAGACCACAGGGAGAGTTGATCGGTATCACGTAGTTTAATGGCAGCATGCAAACAGGCGATTGAACGGAACCCCCATCACAAGTCCTTACGCCAGACGCGTTTCGGGAGTCACAAAAGTCCCTTCATCTGTGGCGTTTTGTTCACAGGAAATGAAAGCGCTATTGCACTGCGCACCCTTCAATTTAAACACCTGCCACAGTGGGCGTGGCCGAGCACACGGCCTTCTGGTTGTTGTGGTGCGCTGCGTGGGATCCCCAGTGGGCTCGCTGTTCATTTTCAAAATTAAAACAAAGTTCATGTCCCAAGTGGGTCGGTGCGGGCACCGAGAATCACCTGCCCCGCTTTTTTGCTGACATTGTGAATGGGCGGGCACCACCCTGCAGAGGCGTCAACCCATCTTCCTTCTTACACCTCAAACAGCCGTTAGGCACTTGAGAAGACCCGCACCGCAGCGGTGGGCCTTCATTCGCGACCGGGCAAGGCCGTAATCAATCCCAACGATGCAGGAAACCCCTTTGAAGAAGACCACAGGGAGAGTTGATCGGTATCACGTAGTTTAATGGCAGCATGCAAACAGGCGATTGAACGGAACCCCCATCACAAGTCCTTACGCCAGACGCGTTTCGGGAGTCACAAAAGTCCCTTCATCTGTGGCGTTTTGTTCACAGGAAATGAAAGCGCTATTGCACTGCGCACCCTTCAATTTAAACACCTGCCACAGTGGGCGTGGCCGAGCACACGGCCTTCTGGTTGTTGTGGTGCGCTGCGTGGGATCCCCAGTGGGCTCGCTGTTCATTTTCAAAATTAAAACAAAGTTCATGTCCCAAGTGGGTCGGTGCGGGCACCGAGAATCACCTGCCCCGCTTTTTTGCTGACATTGTGAATGGGCGGGCACCACCCTGCAGAGGCGTCAACCCATCTTCCTTCTTACACCTCAAACAGCCGTTAGGCACTTGAGAAGACCCGCACCGCAGCGGTGGGCCTTCATTCGCGACCGGGCAAGGCCGTAATCAATCCCAACGATGCAGGAAACCCCTTTGAAGAAGACCACAGGGAGAGTTGATCGGTATCACGTAGTTTAATGGCAGCATGCAAACAGGCGATTGAACGGAACCCCCATCACAAGTCCTTACGCCAGACGCGTTTCGGGAGTCACAAAAGTCCCTTCATCTGTGGCGTTTTGTTCACAGGAAATGAAAGCGCTATTGCACTGCGCACCCTTCAATTTAAACACCTGCCACAGTGGGCGTGGCCGAGCACACGGCCTTCTGGTTGTTGTGGTGCGCTGCGTGGGATCCCCAGTGGGCTCGCTGTTCATTTTCAAAATTAAAACAAAGTTCATGTCCCAAGTGGGTCGGTGCGGGCACCGAGAATCACCTGCCCCGCTTTTTTGCTGACATTGTGAATGGGCGGGCACCACCCTGCAGAGGCGTCAACCCATCTTCCTTCTTACACCTCAAACAGCCGTTAGGCACTTGAGAAGACCCGCACCGCAGCGGTGGGCCTTCATTCGCGACCGGGCAAGGCCGTAATCAATCCCAACGATGCAGGAAACCCCTTTGAAGAAGACCACAGGGAGAGTTGATCGGTATCACGTAGTTTAATGGCAGCATGCAAACAGGCGATTGAACGGAACCCCCATCACAAGTCCTTACGCCAGACGCGTTTCGGGAGTCACAAAAGTCCCTTCATCTGTGGCGTTTTGTTCACAGGAAATGAAAGCGCTATTGCACTGCGCACCCTTCAATTTAAACACCTGCCACAGTGGGCGTGGCCGAGCACACGGCCTTCTGGTTGTTGTGGTGCGCTGCGTGGGATCCCCAGTGGGCTCGCTGTTCATTTTCAAAATTAAAACAAAGTTCATGTCCCAAGTGGGTCGGTGCGGGCACCGAGAATCACCTGCCCCGCTTTTTTGCTGACATTGTGAATGGGCGGGCACCACCCTGCAGAGGCGTCAACCCATCTTCCTTCTTACACCTCAAACAGCCGTTAGGCACTTGAGAAGACCCGCACCGCAGCGGTGGGCCTTCATTCGCGACCGGGCAAGGCCGTAATCAATCCCAACGATGCAGGAAACCCCTTTGAAGAAGACCACAGGGAGAGTTGATCGGTATCACGTAGTTTAATGGCAGCATGCAAACAGGCGATTGAACGGAACCCCCATCACAAGTCCTTACGCCAGACGCGTTTCGGGAGTCACAAAAGTCCCTTCATCTGTGGCGTTTTGTTCACAGGAAATGAAAGCGCTATTGCACTGCGCACCCTTCAATTTAAACACCTGCCACAGTGGGCGTGGCCGAGCACACGGCCTTCTGGTTGTTGTGGTGCGCTGCGTGGGATCCCCAGTGGGCTCGCTGTTCATTTTCAAAATTAAAACAAAGTTCATGTCCCAAGTGGGTCGGTGCGGGCACCGAGAATCACCTGCCCCGCTTTTTTGCTGACATTGTGAATGGGCGGGCACCACCCTGCAGAGGCGTCAACCCATCTTCCTTCTTACACCTCAAACAGCCGTTAGGCACTTGAGAAGACCCGCACCGCAGCGGTGGGCCTTCATTCGCGACCGGGCAAGGCCGTAATCAATCCCAACGATGCAGGAAACCCCTTTGAAGAAGACCACAGGGAGAGTTGATCGGTATCACGTAGTTTAATGGCAGCATGCAAACAGGCGATTGAACGGAACCCCCATCACAAGTCCTTACGCCAGACGCGTTTCGGGAGTCACAAAAGTCCCTTCATCTGTGGCGTTTTGTTCACAGGAAATGAAAGCGCTATTGCACTGCGCACCCTTCAATTTAAACACCTGCCACAGTGGGCGTGGCCGAGCACACGGCCTTCTGGTTGTTGTGGTGCGCTGCGTGGGATCCCCAGTGGGCTCGCTGGTCATTTGAGATGTCATCAGTGATGTCATCAGTGATGTCATCAGTGATGTCATTTGAGATGTCATCAGTGATGTCATCAGTGATGTCATTTGAGATGTCATCAGTGATGTCATCAGTGATGTCACTGACCATGTCATGAATGATGTAATATGTGACATGATCAGCAGTGGATTGCGGGTGCGCGATATATAGTTAGTACAACTAACTATATATGGAATTTCAATGGTTTTGTGTGAGTAAAATAAGGTTTTTTAAATGCTAATTCCTAACTATATATGGTCTATAACCTATGGTTTTTTCAGTGAATTTCCAAGGTTTTGTAAATGCTAATTCCTAACTATATATGGTCTATAACCTATGGTTTTTTCAGTGAATTTTCAAGGTTTTGTAAATGCTAATTCCTAACTATATATGGTCTATAACCTATGTTTTTTTCAGTGAATTTCATTGGTTTTTTAAAAGCTAATATCTATAGCTGTAAAATGTATTCTTCTTTAAATCCAAAAATATATTGTATATGTTTATTAATAATTTTTTTTTAAATATTTTTTTTGTTTCGCTCCCGGTTCGCGAACCGGGAAGCTTCCCGTTAGCTCATCTTGATGCCGCGACCCAGTCCGCGAACCGGTAAACGTTCCGTTAGCGCAACTGCCGCGTTAGAAATCAACATCGTGACGCGTCGCGGAAGCGCGACGTATCAGGTTGTCGCGTAATGCGTCTTATGACGCGCTGCGTTAGCGCACCCGGAAGTGCTCCGGTACGCGAACCGAGGCGCGAAGCGCAGCGACCCGGAAGCGATCCGGGGCGCGTTCCGCAGCGCGTAACATAAGCGTGAGAGGTCATGTGACTTGTTAATAAAACTTTTCATTGGTTTATTTAACTTTTGGTTTCATAATCATGTAAGGCTAGGTCAGGTGACCTAAAAATAACACTTTTCATTGGTTTAGAACTATTGTTTTTCCCAAATGATGAAAACCCCTCCTTCTTTCCTCACTCTGACTTTCATCTTTGTGAGAGGAAGACCTTATTTCATACTAGAGCAATGGCTTCAATGGTAGCTTCAGCTGGTGGACCCCCACCACCACCACCACCTCCTCATGGGAAGAGAGGACCACCTCCCCAGGTCATCACCAACACAGAGGAGGAAGAGGAAGAAATAGAGGAAGAGGAGAGAGAAGGACCACAGTTCTTGGAAGAGGTGCCCCGGGTTTCCCATAGGAAAGCCAGTTTCATTTGGCAGTTTTTTTCAATGCCTCCAGGCCAGAAGAAAGTGAATGCGAGGTATGTCACCTGCCTCATTTGCAAAGAAAAATTATCAAGAGGGACTGATAAAAAGTATAGTTATGGGAACTATACTATGCATAGGCACATGAGCAGGTGGCATCCACTCAATTACAGCCGGGCGGAAATACGAGACATGGAACAGAACCCAACAGCAACTCCTGTGGCCAGGTCAACTTCGTTGATTTCTTTGACAGCAGCAGAGGCACGGGAAACCGTGCCAAACATCCAGGATAATTTTGGGCATATGAAGTTTACTTGTCTGCACTGCGGTGCATTGATATCATGTGGCAACATGAGTATCAATTCAATAAACCTAGCTTACAACAATCATAATTGCCCTAACCGCCCCACACAGTAATTTTTTTTTTGCTCCTGTTGAGCCCTTTTCAATGCCTGTTTTTTGTTGTTTCCCCCCCAAAAAAAACCAAAAAAAATATAAAATTGTTCAAAAAATACAAAAAAAACAAAAAATGTTCCAAAAAATATATATAAAACAACAAAAATTGCTAGAATGTTTAGCACTCTAGCAAGCTCTATTTCTTTTAGTTCGCTCCCAGTTCGCTTCCCGGTTCGCGAACCGGGAGCGAACCAAAAATTTTTTTTAAAAAGAAGAGTAAGTATAAGGAAAGTAAACAGAGAGTGATGTTAAAAGAAAGACAGCTATAGGGAGTAAACCAGAGATACTGTTTAATAGATATATTTACCGAAGAAAAGACGGAAGAGGGTATAATTGTGGAAAACAAAATAGATAAGGAAGTGAAAGAAAAAAAAGAGAGTAGAACAATAACAAAGAAGAGTTTCTTGGAGAATGTGAGTGAATGTTCAAAATAAGATTAAAACATGGGGAATAACAGAGAGAAAAAATAGAAAACAGAAAACAAAAAATAACAGAAAAAGATTAATTGAAACAGCAAAGAAATGTAAATAACATAGAGCCATATCATCAACATAGGCAATAAAAGTTTTGCAGCTTTTATCGGCAGAAATATGTCACCAAAGCCGCTTTTGCGGCAGAAAACTGCCGCTAAAACCACTTTTGCACCAGTTTTCTGCCAATAAAAACAGCAATAATTTTATTGGCTGTGTTCATAATATGCCCCTTAGTGTGCTTCAACTACACAGAGAAAGCATTATGAACAAGTAGTGAAAAAGTGATCAGTCAAAGACACTAAGAGTAATAGAGACGGAGTGAGTGAACAAGAGTGAGGAACTATGAGAAGAGAGGGACTGAGAAAAGGAGTGGAAGGAGTTGAGTAAGTAGGTAAAAGAGAAAAGAATGAGGAAAGTAGCAAAGGCAGGAAACTGAGGGTTAAAGAAATAAAGCTGTGGAACTAATAGTAGGTGAATGTGATAGAAATGTAACGAAAAGAATACAAAACATTTACCTTATAATTGTCGTTAAATTACTCACTTTTTGTTTTTATACTTTCAATCTGTGAAAGAGAGAACAGACATTTGAAAAATATTAAAACATGTATTTAAAAATTACAAAAGACAAGGGGAAAGATTGAAGGACAAACAGTTTTTCAACAACTTTGACACTGACAGAAGCTTCTGCTTCTCCAGGCCCCCTACACAGTCCTAAAGATATACATTTTAAACTAACAGTATCTTGATGCAGATGAAGTGAGGCCTATCTTAAAACATGGTGCATCTTTTGCACTGCTGTTGTCTCAGAAAAGTGTCGCAAGACACTAACATTTTAAATGATTGCTTCAGGATGCCAATAAGATGTGTCCTATCCAGAGGTTTGTTTGAGGTGAGACCTACTCAGGGTTCCAAATGAAATTTCGAGTTGTTTGAAGAGAACAGAGGACATAATACATGTGGAGGCCTACCAACGAAGTGATTAATGTCCACTGCACTCTTGAACAAATGTCAGACCTCCTCTGTCTCCAGGAACAGGCCTAAACCTCATCTACACAATGTGGTGTGTAATGTTAGGAAACACAGGTAATGTCATTGAAAAACATGCAAATTTTTTTGCTCATTCCACAATCATATGACCTGTTTCCTTTGCTTAGGTATCTCATTGTGGAAATGTAGTCTATCATATGAAAGACTACGTAGAATATGAGCACTGTATGCAAGAACTTTGACACTTACAGAAGCCTCTCCTTCTCCATCCCTCCTACACAGTTCTAAATGTACATCATAAATGGAAACAGTACAGAATTAATTATACATGTTAAATGGTTTATTTTTGCTGTTCTCAGAATGTATCAAATTTCACTAAAAACAGTGACTTGAAGGTATTCATCATATAACAGCGGGGAAAAAAAAACACAATCAAAATGATTGTGTTTAAAAAACCCATACAACATAACAAATCAGAATTCAGAACTCCTTAAAGTTAACTTACTTTCCATGACGTCAAAGGATGTCCTATGAACAGCTTACACTCTGTTGTGCTGTTATTACTTTCAGCCCGCCACTTTCTGAAAGAAAACCTCCATCGTTTTGAAAAACATGTTACATACAATAAATGACTTCTTGCTCTCTACCACAAGTTTCCACAAGGCCAAATCTTGTCGGAGCCATTTATAACTCTTGGATTTCTTGTAAGCCAATCCCGTCATTTGGCATTTCCGCAACTTTCAGAATTAAAATGTTGAAGATCATTTTCACAATCCTGGACTAGTAATATCTTCCCCTTCTTCCTCAGTCATGTTCTACATTTCCTATGACACTGATACTGCTTACTATGAAGCAGACTTACACTACCTCTATGACTACTACAATTATTTAATTCTCTACATCACTTTTAATCACAAAGCAATGTAAAACAGTAGACAGCATTGCAGACTTACATTCCCTCTACTCTATGTTTTGATTGGCTGCTTCAATTAGCTTATAAAAAGAAATAGTTTTTCTGAACTCATTCAAAGTGCACTTATTTCTCCATGACGTCCAGTCTTATGGTTAGAAGTTATGTCTCTGAACTACACTTATCCTCAAGGCCAAATCGTGTAGGAGCCATTAGAACTTCTAGAAATTCCTCAGAGCACATCCCGAGATTCTTTCCCTAAAATTTTGGTTTTAAAAACACCAGGTAAGAGTTTTTAAGGTCATACGGCAATTTTTTTTTGAAAATTAAAACAGAATCATTGCAGAATGACCAGCCATTTCTAGACTTTAAATAAGCTGTGTAATGTCCTGATGTTATTGAAGGACCGTCATGATATATAATTGCTGCAGTTACAAAAGTCCTTCCTGATATTGACAACTGCGAAGCCACAAAATTTTTAATTAAAGTTGTCAATTTTGTTCCATCAGGCCTACATCGTTGGAACATTAAAATGACATACTGGCCATATGTTTGTATAAATAATGTGGACATCATTTCAGATTTACATTGGCTACACTCCATGTTGTGATCAGCTGCTTTTACTAGCTTATTAAAGGAGACTGATTTACTGTCTGGCAAAGTTAAATATATAAATCTTTCTGAGTCTACACTAGTAGTACTTGATACCATACAGTTCTCGCAGTCATGCTGCCATTGATAAGAAAGCCCAAACAGCTGATCTACATCTACACCTTCAGCATGCAATACATCAAGCATATACATTAAAAACTCCTGACAATCTTGCTGAATATTTTGAGAGAATTGTGTTTGGCCTGAACATCTGTCTAACAGATTTCGAATTTCAGACACACTTTCTATGTTTGTTCTATCAGTGCTACATTTTTCTAAGACAGAATTTAACAAACTGCAAAATCTTTGATCAGAATTGACCACAATCTCTTCTTTTACATTTTCTAGAGAAAACAAAACATTAACCACTACATTAGCATAGCAGTTGACACCAGAACTGTTTTCAAATTGAAAACCAACAACATCTTCAACAGAATCCTTTTTGTTTCTGCTTATAATTTCAGGTTCATCGACTTTTCGTCTTTTTGCTACAACCTCCCTAGTATTGGTCACATTTCTTCGTTTCCGGCCTACCACACGTTTCTCAAACAAAGGATATTGAGGCAAATGTGGCGCATACTCTCTTCTTAACCTATTGTATTCCTTAACACAATCTAGATCCGCACAAATGTTTGTGACATCACACTCAATCAAGTACAATCCCGATAAAGTTCTAACTCGTGACAATGCCACATATGCCATACCCTCCTTGAACACAGAACTGCCAATATTCACCAATGCACTGTCTACACTTAAACCTTGCGATTTATGGATTGTCACCGCATATGCCAAGCAAACAGGAAACTGCTTACGGCGAACATATAAGTCTTTTACAAGCAAAAATCTAGCAGAACAACGACCAATTAGCTGTACTTCCTCAATGCCATCAAATTTAATTTTAAAAAATTCAATTCCATCTCTATTTCTGTATTTCACAAAATCAACAACATTACCCATTGATCCATTTACCAGACCTCTTTCAACATATAAATTCCTTCTTAAAATTATACGGCAGTTCAAGCACACATTCAGAGTCTTTTCAAAACCTGCAGTTTTAGATATACTCTTCTCTAATGAATCCAATTTTGTTTTCAGATTCTCAGACAAAATAATTGTTGATCCCATATGCTCTACTCTGTCAATAGCTTCCAGTTTCACAATCTCTTGCTTTTCTAAATGCAACATTTTGTTGTTGAATTTGGCACATTCTGCAAGAGTTGGCATCAAACATATTCCAGATTTCTTCTCAGTAATTTTCTGAAAAATATTCTCAGGCACAACATCTTGTTCTGGATATAAATTTGACAGTAATCGTGCATGTAAAGCTTCTTTCCCATGCTCGGTCACTTTTCCAATTCTAACATCTTGTAGAATAGTCTTGTAAACTTCATCCTTCGCCTGACGCATATTTTCATGCAGTTCAGCATAATTGAAGTTTAACCATATATTGACGTTGCCAATGCTGCCTAGGCACTTCCTGGTATCTTCATGCGTGAGCATTTTGAACACAGGTTGCCCTTTCACTGGTGTCAGCTGCAGAAGATCTCCGAAAACAATGATGTGTTTGCCACCAAATAACACATCATACTCTGTTTTGAGAACTTCTTGCATTCTCAAATGCACAAAGGCAAGCATGACATTGGAAACCAGGCTTACTTCGTCAATGATAAGAAGTTTCATTTTCCTCAAGATTCTTGAAACTTCAAAACAAGCATCTCCAGATAGCTTGTGATATTGTAATTTGTTGTCATGCTCCACTGGCAGCATCAGTAAACGATGTAAAGTAATCCCTTTAATGTTATGTGCTGCCAGTCCAGTTGGAGCGGTGACAACACAAGACAGCGATGACTCTGTCCTTTCCTGCAAATAACATGAAATTACTTTAATAAGGAAACTTTTTCCAGTTCCCGCTTCTCCACTCACGTACAGTCGGACAGGCTTCAACGACGTACATGAGCACTCTTTCTTGTCATGACTTAATCCATGATCAATTTGCATGGTAACTTCGTCATATATTTTCCTCTGCTCAACGTTGAGTTGTCTTTCCAACTCTTCTAAGTTAACCGCATCCTCCTGAGCATGTGCCATGGCTCTTTCCACTTCATTCATAGCAGTGGCAGCTTCATTTTCGATAACAGGTCCTCCTAGTGGATCCTGACTCAATGAAGCAGAACTCTGACTGTCCTGAGAACTGTCTCTGGCAATCTCGGCTGCAATCATTGCTTCCTGCTCAATTTCCGCATTCAACATTTCTAGATATTTGGGAAAAGCAGGACATTCTATGGTCTCCTTGGCGACATTGAAAGAGTCTTCGTAACAGAGAAAATCTCCAAGCAGTTCCTCTTCTGCACGCCAAGGCTTGAAAAGTTGCAAAAGTGCTAAATAGAAAAACTCCTTTTTTTCAGGAGATTCGCCACTCAATTTTCGATGGTTTACCAAGTGGCATTTTCTTTGCTTGACCAGACATCCCTCACTTCCTATTACAGCATACACTCCTTTCTCAGTATCTTCTTTGATGTTCCTCTTGAATATGTAATTTTGAAGAACCTCATATAAACAAACATTCTCGAGGTGAATGCTTCGATTTGGATAATATGTATCCAACATGTTGGTCTTCAAAATGTCGGTACTGTTTGGCTCCTTTTCCGCCAAATACTCAATTTCCCGCACAGGTTTGAGAACTCGATTACGCGTTGCAGCAAGACCAAGACTCGCCCAAATGATACTCCTGGACTTGGCATAGAGACTTGCTGAAGACAACCGGTCAGAACATTCGTACGCTCCAATTTCTCGATGCGACAACATCTTCAGACTGAAACTGTACAACTTCTTGCTGAGGCTCTTTTCATGGGAAATGTCCTCCCACATATCCTTCAATTCTGTCTTCTCTTTTTTGGTGATGTAAGACGTCACATACCGAGCCACAGCCATACAGTTATCAGCCACAAACTGTATATCCATGTTAGCATTCCACATGGACAAAATCACCGGGTTGTAGTCGTTGATGTACTTGGACTCTTAGTTCCTCTTCAAATTGTATGTGTTTTTAGGTGATTTCTTCATCACATTATGTCGCAGCGAAGACATCAAACTGTTTACTCTTCCTTTAGAAATCACCGGTCGTGGAAAGCCGAAACGACATTTGGTGTAGAACTTGTCCTTGTTTCGGAATTTACGACGACAGTACTTTCCACATCGATGGCTTTGGAAACGCAGAACTTTTTCTCTTAGGCTTTTCTTCTCCTTTGCGTTTGGAACAGCACACGTAGAATACTCTTGTATAAAACTCATCACTGAGTCTTCTGGATCCGTTCCAAATTTAGGTGCATCCTTGATCCACAGCAACATATGTATATGAGGAGCACCTCTTGCTTGGTACTCCTTTCTCCAGAAGAAATCCAACACCTCTCCAAGAGGTGGATTCTTCTTATTCATGATGAAAGACATCATAGCTTCAAATCTATGATTGAAGTACCTACATACATTGACTGGATCCAAAGAGCACAGTTCTCCGGGTGTCTTGAATTCGATGTTTTCTACGTTAGCATTTGCCTCTCGTAGAAATTCAAGTAAGTCTTCCCAGCCATACTCGGCACAGCTCAGAGTGAGGAACCATGTGGGAGTTCCTAAGTTCCTCAGCATACATTTTAAATCACCATGACGACGGTACCAGTACTCATTAGTACCACGCTGACACGCCATGAGATTAATCAGGTGAGAATCCAAAATACTGTCTTGGACATTGACTTTATCCATAAAATCACTTGCCGAGATGTTTTGCATGTGTATACCACTTTTCAAGATGTGGTTCACTGCATATGACAGTCCAGAAGATCGCTTTCAAACAGGAGATGAAACAAATAGGGAATGCATTGTCGAAACCTAGTATCTCCTGCATACAATCGCAAAGTCCGGTATTCAGAAGCAGGAATTTGATGAGGTCGCTCATCATATCTTCCTCCCTGACCTGTTGGAAAAAGCTGTGGGAAACACCGAGCTTCCAAACTTTCCTCCCAAACACTAATGGGACTCCCTTTGGCTTGTTTCATTTGAAACAACTCAATAGCATTCCCCATGACTTCCTTGGAATGCAAAGGATGAACACTATAATGTTCATATATTTCTTCACTAGTAAAGGGTTCTACTTTCTCAATTTGACCAGCACACAAATCGCTATTCTCTTCCTCACTTACTTCCTCTTCTGCAACATATACATTCTTATAGTATTTATTATTTTTTTTCAAATACAATGTTGCCTTTTTAACTTTCCTAACATCCACTAAATCTTGCCATATTTTCTTATTCTTTGTCGGAACCCCATTAACTAAGATAACCAGAGGTTCCTCTTCCACTTTTTCTACTCCAATTGTGTTAATGTTTTTCTTCAAATCTAGAGGCAAATAAACAACTCTTCCCTTTAATCCTCTCTGTAAATCTGATGGAGGCAATTTCCCTGTCTTTGGCTCCATTCTTACAATAGCCTGAAAGGGATGGATACTTTGAATCAAAATAGATTCATAAGTATTTAAATCCTTCAATTCAGAAGGAATCTCAACCAATTCCAGATTATTATGAACTGCTCTAGCAGGCATCTGGTTTTGATTTAATTTGCAACAACAATAAGTACACACACGTTGATCCAATCCCAAATCAAAACAATTTTCTACCATCAAGTATGTTGTGAAATCCTTCCATTCACTATTATTTTCCCTTTCACTTTTTGCATATAAATCCACTAACTTAGTCTGATTCTTATAATAAGTGCGTCGACAACACACACAAGTGAAATTTGGCCTCTCACTTGATTTGACCTGAAACGTCGCAATTTCCCTCTGGAAATTATCTGTACTGGAAACCTGTACACTATCTTCCACATTACCCGCTTCTTCTTGGTCAATTTCAACATTCTCCTCTTTACTTCCAAAGTAACAAAACTCAATTTCTTCACATATATTCTTCACATCTATTTCAGAACCATGCAAAAGAGCAGCGCATAATTGTTTAAGCATAATTGCTGGACTCTTAGCATAATACAACATTCTAACTAATTTCCTCACTTTATTATGATGCACTGCTAGCATCCTGAAATGATGAAAAACACTCTGGCATACTCTCCTGGAAAGACAAGCCAGTGATTGACCATGCAAACCTGTCACTTCTCTCACTCTGCAAGGATCTAATTCTTGCAACAACCTCATTTTCTGCTTCAAACTTTTCTTATTAAATGACCGTACAAAATCACAAAGCAAATTGATGGAATCCTGTCGCACACTGCAAATACTACTACACTTCCAGGTGTACACAGGACCCTTAGCACGTCTTCCTAAAACCTCATTACCTAACACCTCTTCTGCCTCTGTTGTCACAAGTTTTTCTTTTTCAACTGGACAACCATCTTTCACTTCATAAGCACGACCACTGGTGTCAACTGCATGCACCAAATCATTATCCTGGAAATAACTCTCCTCATTAAAAAATGCCTCACAGCTTGAACTATGCATCCATTCTCCAGAAAAAACTTCACAAAAATTACTACGATTAACTATTCTCTTCCATCTACTATTTCTTTTGAAATCATAAATTGCCTTGTTTAGCTTCCTAATTCTATTGATTATCAAAATAAATAACTTACGTTTAATTTCAAATGCCTGATCAATAACTTTCTCAACTTTTTTTTTTCTCTTATAAAAAAGCACTTTCTGTTGACCTTTCTTAATATTTTTTAACAAATTGCCAATTATCCTGTTGCGGAACATTCGTTTACGAATGTCCCTAAACTGTTGTTTCCTTCTACTATCATGCACAGAGTTATCTCTTGCTCTAGCAGTAACATTTTTGATTGGCCTTTCCTTTCCGTTTGAATTGCTTCTCTTTTTCTGGACTGAAACATTTTCTGTAGTAATATTTTTTTTACTACAAATATTTCTTATGAATGTTTTTGTACTCTTACCCGGTGCTTTCTTGGTGACTTGACGATTTTTTTTTGTAGAGGACTGCTGCTGTAAATGATGGACCTGCTGTCTTTGACGTTTTGTAGCCTTTCTCATTCTTTCCTTAGTTGGCATTCTCAAAATTTGAAATTATCTGCAGTTGAATCTGTGGTAAAATATAATAAAAAATGTTATTAACCACTATTACCAAACAGTAAATCAATAACAGTCAACAAAAACTTAACACACTACTTAGCATTTTTACATATAATATTTTTTAGTGCTTTGGCAAATTTAGAATACAGAAATAGCAGAAAAGAAATGGAATTCTTCTTCATTTACCTGTCCTGTTTTATATGTGAATCTGATCTAATTTTATGAGCATATTTTAATATTTTATTGAAGACACTACACATAACCTGTTTTTGAAGGTGTGTTTAATTTAAAATTAAACAGTTTACATTTTTACTTTTCATTTATTGTAAATTTTAAAAATAAATGTTTATAGTTCCATAGGCTCAAGCAGGTCAGCTTCCCACCCTATGTCATATAATTCGGACAAATCTGCATCCTCATCACGTTCTTCTTCATCCTCAGGATTTAAATCATCCAAGGGATCAACATCCACTGATGTTTCAATTACGAGTTCAATGATGAGGTCGAAATCAACTGATTGCTGATTGTCGCTCATGTTGATGTTGTCTTTATCTTTAAAGAAAGATAACAACAATGAGATGTTGCAGAGTAAGAGACAAATCTCAGAGATTATAATAGTAAAATTGTTTAACAAGAGTAACATTTTGCAGCTATTATTTAGCCATGTCCAGTGATGCTGAGCAGGTGAAGCCTATGTCTAATTTTTCAGTGAACAGGACTCATCTCTTCTTAACCTTGGATAAGCCTCACCGACTCTGTGTCCCCTGCACATACTTAAATGTAAAGGGGCAGATTTATGTTAAATGGCACATCCCCAGGCATGCACCAGTTAACGTGCACCACTGCTCTGCCACCCATGGTGTGCCGCATTTACAATCAGATAGGAAAAAGCTGCGTCAAAACCCTGCGCCTGCTTTAAGCAGGCATAGGTCTTGACACAACATTGTGGAGATGGGGCACCCCTGAGCCTTGCTGGAGCTGCATCGCACTTGCGATACAACTCCAGCAATGCGCCACCTTTACGGCACAGATGCGTCACGCATCTGTGCCATTTTTGCCCCATGCTGCGCCGCATTGTAAATGCAGCACACCATGGGTGGCGGAACAGTGGCGCAGGATGACTGGCACATCCCTGGTGATGCGCCAGTCATCATAAATCTATCCCTAAGCTTCTTATCTTGTTAGAGATGAACCGCCATATGTATCATCAAACTATTTTGCATTTCCTAAATAGCGAATTTTAAGGGATAAATAGCGATTCTTTACCATTCCTAATTTGCGATGAGCAAATTGCTAATTGCAAATTACCCATTCATTTCCATGGGCCAGGAGGCCCATAGGAATGAAGGTGCAATTTGCGATTAGCAATTAGCTCATCAAAAATTAGTAATTTTTTTAAAGGTGCAGGGGTGTCTCAAGAACACCCTGCTGCACCCCTGAAAAAGAAATTTGGGGGCATATGGCGCACATACATGCCCTAAGGGCATGTATGGGCGTCATATGGCACCTTTTGTTTTTTGGAAAAAAAGCTTTTTGAAAAGAATTCGCAAATTACCACCAACTAGAAGTTGGTGGTAGTTTGCAAATCCTTAATGGCATTTTTTGCATATTTTTTGTTTGATACATTGCATTAAAGGAATCGCAAAATTTGGAAATCCTTCAGTGCATTCGCAAAATAAGTAATAGCAAATTTAGCTATTCCTTATTTTGCATCAAACTTGTTTGATACATACCATTTGTCTAATTAGCATTCGCAAAGGCCGAAATTCGCAGAATTTTGACCTTTCCGAATGGTAATTAGCTTGATACATATGGCCCCAAGTGAGGCCTGTCTTGCAACATGGTGCATCTTTTGCATCACTGCTGCATCGGTTTCATGTGGCACGTTTTTTTACACCATGACACATCTGCCTAAATGCATCAATTTGTAATTTTGTCGCCTCATAGCAAATCTTTTGCACCACCGCTGCATCACAAAAGTGACGCACAGTGGCGCAAAAGAGGCATACACCTATCATAAATCTGTCCCTAGCATTTTAAATTATTAATTCAGGATGACGATAAGGTGTGGCCTATCCAGAGGTTTGTTTAAGGTGAGGCCTACTCAGGATTGCAGATTAAAGTTACGCTTGATGAAGAATACAGAGGAGATAATACATGTAAAGGCCTACCAATGAAGTAAGTAATGTCCACTTTATTGCGCCAGTCATCATAAATGTATCCCTAAGCTTCTTATCTTGTTACAGATGAACCGCCATATGTATCATCAAACTATTTTGCATTTCCTAAATAGCGAATTTTAAGGAATAAATAGCGATTCTTTACCATTCCTAATTTGCAATGAGCAAATTGCTAATTGCAAATTACCCATTCATTTGCATGGGCCAGGAGGCCCATAGGAATGAAGGTGCAATTTGCGATTAGCAATTAGCTCATCGCAAATTAGGAATTTTTCCAAGGGTGCAGGGGTGTCTCAAGAACACCCTGCTGCACCCCTGAAAAAGAAATTTGGGGGCATATGGCGCACATACATGCCCTAAGGGCATGTATGGGCGTCATATGTCACCTTTTGTTTTTTGGAAAAAAAGCTTTTTGAAAAGAATTCGCAAATTAACACCAACTAGAAGTTGGTGGTAATTTGCAAATCCTTAATGGCATTTTTTGCATATTTTTTGTTTGATACATTGCATTTAAAGAATCGCAAAATTTGCAAATCCTTCAGTGCAATCGCAAAATAAGGAATAGCAAATTTTGCTAGTCCTTATTTTGCATCAAACTTGTTTGATACATACCATTTGTCTAATTAGCATTCGCAAAGGCTGAAATTCGCAGAATTTAGGCCTTTGCGAATGCTAATTAGCTTGATACATATAGCCCCAAGTGAGGCCTGTCTTGCAACATGGTGCATCTTTTGCATCACTGCTGCATCGGTTTCATGTGGCACGGTTTTTTTACACCATGACACATCTGCCTAAATGCATCAATTTGTAATTTTGTCGGCTCATAGGAAATCTTTTGCACCGCCGCTGCATCAGAAAAGTGACGCACAGTGTCGCAAAAGAGGCATACACCTATCATAAATCTGTCCCTAGCATTTTAAATGATTAATTCAGGATGACGATAAGGTGTGGCCTATCCAGAGGTTTGTTTAAGGTGAGGCCTACTCAGAATTTCAGATCAAAGTTACACTTGATGAACAATACAGAGGAGATAATACATGTAAAGGCCTACCAATGAAGTAAGTAATGTCCACTTCATTGTGCCAGTCATCATAAATCTATCCCTATGCTTCTTATCTTGTTAGAGATGAACTGCCATATGTATCATCAAACTATTTTGCATTTCCTAAATAGCGAATTTTAAGGAATAAATGGCGATTCTTTACCATTCCTAATTTGCAATGAGCAAATTGCTAATTGCAAATTACTCATTCATTTCCATGGGCCAGGAGGCCCATAGGAATGAAGGTGCAATTTGCGATTAGCAATTAGCTCATCGCAAATTAGGAATTTTTCCAAGGGTGCATGGGTGTCTCAAGAACACCCTGCTGCACCCCCTGAAAAAGAAATTTGGGGGCATATGGCGCACATACATGCCCTAAGGGCATGTATGGGCGTCATATGGCACCTTTTGTTTTTTGGAAAAAAAGCTTTTTGAAAAGAATTCGCAAAATACCACCAACTAGAAGTTGGTGGTAATTTGCAAATCCTTAATGGCATTTTTTGCATATTTTTTGTTTGATACATTGCATTTAAGAAATCACAAAATTTGCAAATCCTTCAGTGCAATCGCAAAATAAAGAATAGCAAATTTTGCTATTCCTTATTTTGCATCAAACTTGTTTGATACATACCATTTGTCTAATTAGCATTCGCAAAGGCCAAAATTCACAGAACTTCGACCTTTGCAAATGCTAATTAGCTTCATACACATGGCCCCAAGTGAGGCCTGTCTTGCAACATGGTGCATCTTTTGCATCACTGCTGCATCAGTTTCATGTGGCACGGTGTTTTTTACACCATGACACATCTGCCTAAATGCATCAATTTGTAATTTTGTCGCCTCATAGCAAATCTTTTGCACCGCCGCTGCATCACAAAAGTGACGCACAGTGGCGCAAAAGAGGCATACACCTATCATAAATCTGTCCCTAGCATTTTAAATGATTAATTCAGGATGACGATAAGGTGTGCCCTATCCAGAGGTTTGTTTAAGGTGAGGCCTACTCAGAATTTCAGATCAAAGTTACACTTGATGAAGAATACAGAGGAGATAATACATGTAAAGCTCTACCAATGAAGTAAGTGATGTCCACTTCATTGCGCCAGTCATCATAAATGTATCCCTAAGCTTCTTATCTTGTTAGAGATGAACCGCCATATGTATCATCAAACTATTTTGCATTTCCAAAATAGCGAATTTTAAGGAATAAATAGCGATTCTTTACCATTCCTAATTTGCAATGAGCAAATTGCTAATTGCAAATTACCCATTCATTTCCATGGGCCAGGAGGCCCATAGGAATGAAGGTGCAATTTGCGATTAGCAATTAGCTCATCGCAAATTAGGAATTTTTCCAAAGGTGCAGGGGTGTCTCAAGAACACCCTGCTGCACCCCTGAAAAAGAAATTTGGGGGCATATGGCGCACATAAATTTTAACAACATTCCTTTACGTCAAAAACGAGTCATAATTTGAAAACACTGCACCCGGGGGGAAATGACTTAAAATGTCCTTAAGACACATGAAAGTGTTTTTTTAAAGCCTTTGCAAGTTTTTGGGTCACTTTTAACATGGCTATGTAACTCAAACAGTCAAAATCGAAATTTACCATGCACAGGTGGGACCATATTTACAAGGAATGTGCCCCACGGGGAAAAGTCTTTTAATGTAATATGGGAAAAATGACATCAGAGACACTGAAATGCCTTATAAAGAAGCATACACCATTATATCCTTGTCATAAATTTACAAACCATTCCTTTTCCCCAAAAACGATTTTCAAATCATAATTTGAAAACACTGCACATAGGGAAATGACTTAAAATGTCCTTAAGACACATAAAAGCGTTTTTTGATTGCCTTTGCAGCATGGTTGGGTCACTTTTAACATAGCTATGTAACACAAACATTCAAAATCTAAATTTGCCATGCACAGGTGGGAGCATATTTACAAGCAATTTGCTCCACAGAGAAAGGTCTTACATTAAAATGGGAAAAATAACATCAGAGACACTCAATTGCCTTATAATGAAACATACACCATTATGTCCTTGTCATAAATATTATAACCATTCATTTTCCTCAAAAACGATTTTCAAATCATAATTTGAAAAGACTCCACAGCTCCTATGCACAATAACACCCTGTCAGTACGAATACTTCACATTTTCTCCAATTACATTTTCTCAAAGAAACAAAATCTATTTGTAAAACACTTGAGACAAAGCAACATTTGAAGAACACAACTTTCTTCATAATTTTCTCCTTAAAGCACACTATTCTCTATCTAAATTAAAGAAATCTTTTCTCACCTTAGCAAATACTTTGAGTTTCAAAACAGTCTCAGAAACACACCAATTTGTCTTCAGCAGAGCAAAAGGTATGCTCTCCAGAGTCTGCAGCTATCAAAAGCACAGAAATGCTGTAATTCTTCACACATATCTCTCATGTCACCCAATCAAAACTCTTCCCTCACTTTTTTTCAAATGAAAACCCTTCCCCCCTCTGCCATTTCATGCCTTTTCTGCATGGCAACCACCTCTTGGAAGTCCTCTGGTGTTTGCAAGTTCACACAACAATGTTGCAATTGAACTCTGAACTCTCAGTGCACGTCATATCCAGTGCATTCTTTCATTTAATGATTTTTTCTTGACCACTCAAAATACATCTTTCAAACAACTCATCCATGCACCCTAACTTTCTGTTTTCAGCAATCAAAATCCACCAATCACTGTTACTGCTTCATTAACACAGAAACTCCACAGTTTTTTTCATTTTAAACTCTTATTTTTTCAACTGCCATTTCATTGCCACACTTCATCTGACTGCAGGAGAACCTTCTCTCACCATGTTTTCTGTCTGGATTGTTGGACATAGTTACATCTATTGGGCTCAGAGGTATGCTGAGAACAGGAATTTACCTAACCTCAATTTACAAGATGTGGAAATTAAGTGGTTTGGCCACAGAGGATTAAAATGTCACCAATTGATACCATTGGTGAAAACCTTTATGCATTTGCCAAAACCTGACCTGTTAATTGTGCACTGTGGAGGTAATGATTTGGGCACTTTGACTGGGGTAGGTCTGGAAATGCTTTTAAAGGACACCTTTGAGCAATTGATGGCACTTTTTCCTCAGACTGCCTTGGTATATTCAAATATATGCCAAAGACAGAAATGGAGGTGGTCAAACCAATTTTGTCCACAAATTGAGAAGTCGAGGAAGCTTGTAAACAAATCTGTTTCAGCTTACATGAGAGACCATGGAATGGGCTCCCTGTACAACAATAACTTGCGTTACTACATGCAAGATATCTACAGAGGAGATGGAGTTCACTTCTCAGATGAGGGCAACAGAATTTTCATTCAGAATTTAAGACTGTGCATTGGTACCTACTTATAAGTACCTAAATGTACCATAAACCCAAAAGCTCTTCTCAGAGCTACCCTACATCTGATCACTCACAATTATTATTTTACTCTAACATTTTTCACTAATTTTCAACAAAGTACGCTCCCTGGGGCGCTACCCGGTACGCGAACCGGGAGCTAACCTCGCTAAATTTTAAAAAAAATGTTTTTTTTTTCCGCACATATGGGCCTCCTCAGCCACCCTCAGAAAACCTAGGGGGTCAAGATAAGTCTACCGTGCCCCCTTCTACCCATTCTGAACATTATTTGCCCTCCATCTTGTATCTTAATTCGACCGAAACACAAAATGGTGGACTCCCGTAACGCTTAAGGTTCGCGAACCGGGGCGCTCACCAGTTCGCGTACCGGGTCGCTCCCTGGGAAGCGCACCATCAAAAAAGGTGGGAAAGTAGTTTACAGAAAAGCGACTGGAGACAATTTCACCAAATATAGATTAGCTCATACTACATACCAATGCCTACCATTTTCACAAATTTGATTGAAATTCCATTTAACCATTTAGCCTGTAGACCTCTCTAAATACCCTGAGGTAAATTACTTCACAAAACACATCTGAAGTGTTGGAATTGACAACCAATTAAAATGTTACTTTCATTTTCTACTTTTTTTACCTGACATTTGATTGGCTATGTACCTGAATATATATAAAGGAAGAGAGAGAAACACAGCCATTTTGACTACTACTTCCTGAACTACATTGCAAGATCATTTTCACTCACAACTTAAACTTCTTTTTAGAAGGTGAGATATTATTTTATAAATTTGAAAACATTTTCAGATAGTTATATACTATCCCTCTGTAAGAGTTAAACATTGAGAAAGGCTTCTTTATTATAATTATGGATTGATTTAGGTTTCTGTGGTATAATTATGAATTTACTTAGGCTTCTTCACAGGCACTTTTTAATAGTACTACTTCACGCCTGAAACCATACAGTGCCCATAGATTACTTCTCTGTTATAAACTCACAAGTACCTGTCTGAACTTAAACCCAACAGTGCCCTATCTCTACTGATATATTTATTTTTTATGCAAATTACAGCAATAAAATGGAAGGTGAGCAGAATGTTTCCTTCGAAATTGTTGTGGAGAACAACACAGAAAAAGATATTGAGGACAATGATGACTCAGATTTCATGGATGAATCACGGGACCATGAATTAGTTCAATGTGTAGAATCTGTGGATCATTTACTTCATTATGATGACGGTCAAATGTGGGAACTTATGTTCACTCAACAAGAGGACATATCGGACAGTCAAATGCTAGACGTTCTATTAAATTTTGAAAAACAATCCGAAAAATAAAATTGTATGTAATATTAAAAAATTGTTTGAGTCTTTAATCATTTTTATATGTAATTCATAAACTAGTTAAATGTTATTAAATTTTCAAACACAATCACAATAATAAATAATTGCTTAAAAAATAAAAAAAATTAAAAAATAATCAACAAAACCAACAATCAATTAACATACAGTATTTGAAAAGTCTATCATTCTTTTTTCCTTATAGTACGCTGCCCAGAACGCTTCCCGGTTCGCGAACCGGGCGCTACCCACGCAAAAAAAACAAAAAAAAATTATTTATTTTTTTGCCCCGCGGGGCCCTTTTAAAGCCTCCACATTAAACCTAGGGGGTCAGGGAGGATCTACTATGCCCCCTTATGGTCATTTCCCCCTTTGTTTTGGCCTCCTCTTGTCTCTCGATCCTACCGAGAAACAAGATGGCGGCCGCTCCGGACTGTTTAGAATGTTGACAGACACCGGAGAGCCAATCAGCTTCGCTTCGCGAAGTTCCGTTACGCGTAAAGTCCGCGAACCGGAGCGCTGCCCAGAGCGCGCTTACAGATATATATCTTTTTTTAAACGTTAATTTCTCAAAATCCACTGAAGCACATATATTGAGACCTAGCAAAGGCACATCGGGCTACCAGTCCCTACAATTTTGCCAAGTTTCGTGGAAATCCATTCAGCCGTTCGGGCTAAAAGTGAGGCCAACCGCCCTATGGAAAACTCAATGTTAAAAACACGTTTTGGGACCCCCTTTTTTTCTTGGCCCCCCCTTGATGAACCCCCCCCAAATTTCCAGGGGCTGCTCAGAAACAAAATGTTCCATTTTCCAGAAAATTTCAGCCAATTCCGTCCACAAACGCCAAAGTTATTAGACATAGAATTTTCAAAAATCCCATAGAGAAAAAATCCTAACTATATATACCTACTGGCGACCGCCAGTAGGTAATATATATATATCTGTGTGTGTGTGTATATTACCTACTGGTGGTCGCCAGTAGGTAGTTATAGTTAGGATTGGCTACCATAGGAAATCCGCAACATTCTTGTAATTTTCCAAAATTTTGGGCAGCTCCGCTCCGCTCCTTCCCTGGAAGTTTCGGGGGGATTCGTGAAGTGGGGGCTGAGAAAAAAGGGGGGTCCCAAAACGTGTTTTCCCCATGTTAATTTCCATAGGACGGTCTGACAAGTCTACAGCCCGAACCGCTGAACGGAATTACGCCAAACTTGGCAAAATTGTAGGGACTGGTACGCAGATGTGCCTTTGCTATATTTGGTGAAAATTGCTCCAGTGTTTTTTTTGAAAATTAACTTCAAAAACACATATATATCTATAGGCGCGCTCCAAGCGCTCACAGGTGCGCGTACCGGGGAGCGCACCCGGCGCGCTACGGGAGTGCGCGAGCGGAAAACTGATTGGCTGTCGGATGTCTGTCAACATTCTAAACAGTCCGGAGAGTCCGCCATCTTGTGTCTCGGTAGAATCGAGACACAAGAGGTGAAAAATAAAGGGGGAAATAATTAAAAGGGGGCAGAGTAGACACCCCCTGACCCCCTAGGTTTTCTGAGTGGGGCCTAGAAGGACCCTTAAGGGCAAAAAAACGTTTTTGTTTTTTTTTAAATTTTCGCGGGGTAAGCGCTGGGTGCGTTCCCAGGTGCGCGCTCCGGTACGCGCACCCTGAGCGCACCACAGGGAAAAACAGTGTAAAAAATTATAGTAAAAAAATAATTTAGAGTGCTTAGAGGTAGGGTAGCTCTGAAAAGAGCTGTTGTGTTATGTGGGTGTTTTTTGTACCTACAAGTAGGTACCAATGCAGAGTCTTATATTCAAGAGGAAAACTCTATTCCCCTCATCTGTAAAATGCACACCATCTCTCCTATAGATGTCTTGCATGTTGTAACGCAAGTTGTTGTGGTAAATGGAACCCATACCATAGTCTCTGAGGAAAGCAGAAACAGATTTGTTTACATGTTTCCTTGCTTTTTCAATCTGTGGACAAAATTGGTTGGACCAGTTCCATTTTTGCCTTTGGCATATATTAGAAAATACCAAGGCAGTTTTTGGAAAAAGTGACATAAATTGGCCAAAGATGTTTTTTAAAAGCATTTCCAGACCTACCCCAGTCAAAGTGCCCAAGTCATTGCCACCACAGTGCACAATTATAAGGTCAGGGTGTGGTAAATGCATAAAGGATTTTACCAATGGTATCAATTGGTGACTTCTCAATCCTCTCTGTCCAATCCATACAATGTCCACATTTGGTAAATCAAGGTTGTAAATACCTCTGTTAGCTGTGTATTTTTGACTCCAGTGGACATAGCTATGACCCACAAACCAGACTTTTTGCATGTTGAAGGTAGATGTGCTTCTAGTCAGATGAATTGTGGAAATGAAATGGCAGTTTGATTATGAAAAAAAGTGCTTGGGAATCAGCGCCGTTGAAAAACCAGAAATGATTGGTGATATCTTAAAAATCTCCACTGAAAATTAGGCTGCATGCTTTTTTTTGTTGTTGTAAGAAGTCATTTAAATGGTTGAGAAAAAGTCATTTAAAGAAACATTGCATTTCATTAGCTTGTAGATTGAGAGGTCAAACAACCTTGATGGATTTTTTTGCAACATAGTATGATGAACTTGTGTGCTGGTTTAAGAGGGAGTTACCAATCCATACAATGTCCACATTTGGTAAATCAAGGTTGTAAATACCTCTGTTAGCTGTGTATTTTTGACTCCAGTGGACATAGCTATGACCCACAAACCAGACTTTTTGCATGTTGAAGGTAGATGTGCTTCTAGTCAGATGAATTGTGGAAATGAAATAGCAGTTTGATTATGAAAAAAAGTGCTTTGGAATCAGTGCAGTTGAAAAACCAGAAATGATTGGTGCTTTCTTAAAAATCTCCACTGAAAATTAGGCTTCCTTTTTTTTTTTTATTGTAAGAAGTCATTTAAATGGTTGAGAAAAAGTCATTTAAAGAAACATTGCATTTCATTAGCTTGTAGATTGAGAGGTCAAACAACCTTGATGGATTTTTTTGCAACATAGTATGATGAACTTGTGTGCTGGTTTAAGAGGGAGTTACCATGGTTACTTGGTGAATGAGCACTGGGGGATGGGTGAATGTTATGTGAGTTTCAAAGTCTTGAAATATACAACCAATTAAAATGTGCAGTTTGGTTTTGAATTTGTGTGGGAACAATTTTAATCGGTTAGGTACAAGAATATGGGTCTGAAATGAGAAAGAATCTATGCCATTATTCTTTTCTTCCTCTCTCTTCCCATCCTTTGCTCTTTCACTGTTTTCCCTTCCCTTACTGTCCTTACTCCACTTCACTAATTCCTTCTCTTACTCCCTCTGTCCTCTTACTTCTACACTCCTCTTACCTCATTCTCTCTCTGTTAGCCTCATTCTCTCTGACCCCTTAGTCTGTCACTCCTCTTCTATCACACTCACTCCCTCTAACACAGCCACACTCCATCACTTATGTTTCTTTCCTCACTCACTCAGGGCCTCATTTATGAGAAATGACGCATTGCTGCGTGAAAGCAGCGATGCATCACTTCTCAGTGCGCTCTCCTTGCGACATTCCTGATGCGTCATATTTAATGTATGACGCATTATGTCGCAAGGAGTTACAGATACGTCAGTATTTCTGACGTATCTGTAAGCGCAAAAGTGATGCATTGCTGGAGTGTGTCACAAAATTTACGCAACTCCAACAATGCATCCTTTCACATGGGGCCAGCCCCATGTGAAAGGTCCTTCGTCAGTCTTACGCCTGCTGTGAGGCAGGGGCAAGATTTTGACGCAACGGTGTCCTAAAAGTGACGCAGTGAAATCTCATAGATTTCACTGCGTCACTTCTACGACCCTTCCTTGCGTCAATACGCCCCCTTTGCATACATCACACCTGACGCAGGTATAATGTGGCGCAGGGGTTTACAAAGTGACACATCTACCTAGATGCGTCACTTTGTAAATATGACTCAACAAGGTGCATTTTTTACACCTCTGGTGCGTCACAAAAAGTGACGCACCGGCGGCGTAAATGTGAAGCATGGCCTCATAAATGAGGCCTTCAGTCTTCAACTCTCACTTTTGCTTTCACTTTCTCTGTCTCTTCACTCCCTTACTCACCTTGTCTCACACTCACTTGCCTTTATCCAGTTTGTATCTCCACTCTCGCAAGGAGTTACAGATACGTCAGTATTTCTGACGTACCTATAAGTGCAAAAGTGATGCATTGCTGGAGTGTGTCACAAAAGTGACGCAACTCCAGCAATGCATCCTTTCACATGGGGCCAGCCCCATGTGAAAGGGCCTGCGTCAGTCTTACGCCTGCTGTGAGGCAGGCGCAAGATTTTGACGCAACAGCGTCCTAAAAGTGACACAGTGAAATCTCATAGATTTCACTGCGTCACTTCTACGACCCTTCCCTTCCTAGCGTCAATACGCCCCCTTTGCATACATTACACCTGGCGCAGGTATAATGTGGCGCAGGGGTTTACAAAGTGACGCGTCTACCTAGATGCATCACTTTGTAAACCCTTTGCATACATCACACCTGGCGCAGGTATAATGTGGCGCAGGGGTTTACAAAGTGACACATCTACCTAGATGCGTCACTTTGTAAATATGACTCAACAAGGTGCATTTTTTACACTACTGGTGTGTCACAAAAAGTGACGCACCGGCGGCGTAAAAGTGACACATGACCTCCTAAATGAGGCTTTCAGTCTTCTACTCTTCTACTCTCACTTTTTCTTACACTTTCTCTGTCTCTTCACTCCCTTACTCACCTTGTCTCACACTCACTTGTCTTTATCTAGTCTGTATCTCCACTCTTTCCTAAACATCACTGCTCTTTTCTTACCTTTCCACGCCCCTGTTCCTTTACTACATTTTCTTCACTTATCCTCATTCCCCATGTTTACTCTCCTTCTCCTCACTCTCCTTCCCCACACTCACCTTCTTTCAGTTCCCCTACTTCACTTCCCCTGTCGTCCCTTTCTTTGCTTTCTCGCTCATTTTCCTCTCCTCTCTCACTGCACTCCACTTCAGTTACTCTTTTTCATTTTTTTAAAAATACAGCTCTTTTTTTGAGAATTGGAGGTAGTTCTAAAAAGAACTTTTTTTTTCAACAAAAAAAAGAGGGAATGGCAAACTGCTCAACAGGAGCAAAAAAAAATAATCAAAATTAGGGCTGGGGACGGCAGCGGTGGTTCTCTAATGCTCGAACAATGATCATAATACTTTGTTCCCCGTAACAAAGTAGAGCATCACAATGTTTGCATTTGATGGAGGCCTCATTAAAAACAGGCTGAATATTTGGGATCAGCTGCTCTGGTCGCCCCCTCACCGATGCAGTTGCTCCTCCAGTTGAAATAGAGGCACCATCTCTTGGACCCTCTCGTGCCAGAGCCCTGACACTCTCCTGGGCATAGTTCTGGGGATGGCGAATCATGGTAGAATTACTAAAACTGTACTTCCTTGTGGGGTCTCCTCGGGAAAGTACAGTATGGCAGATCTTACACTCCACCTTTGGAGCATTTACTTTTTTACGTCCCTCAGTTATATCAAAAAATTTCCAAATGAAATGTTCTTTCACCTTCGGCTGAGGAGGCTCTTCATCTATGAAACCATCTGACTCCTCACTGCTGCTGGATGGTCTGGCAGCCATTCTATCCACAGATTGTTAGCAGAGAAAAAAAGAGGTCTTTCTCTCACCAAAGTGAAAGAAGAAGTGAAGGAAAAGGGTGGGGTTTTCATTCTTTGGACCGGAGCGCTTCCGGGGGCGCTTACGCGGGGCGAACGTAGGCGCTTCCGGGGGCGCTTACGCGGCGTGCCTGAGTGACGTTTTGGTAGCTTTACGGAAATGCAAAATCATTTTTATTTGGAAAATCAAAAATACTGCTTTATAAGTATGGTACAGAATGTCTTGCATTATTATTTAGTTTTCATACATATTTTTTTTTACGAACGCAGGAATAGCGCTCTCGCTGCGCTCTCGGGAGAGCTTACCGGTGCGCGCACCCTGGGCGCTCCAAGTCAAAATGATACGGGTAAGCTTACCGGTGCGCGCACCCTGAGCGCACCAAGAGAAAATGATTTAAAAAAAAGAAAAACACAGTGAACAAATAATTATAATTAATAGTTATAAAAAACAGCTAATAAAAAATAAAATAAAAATCGTAGGTAACAAAGTCGATATACAAAGGAATTAATTTTAAAAAAAACTATGAAATTCACTGAAAAAACCATAGGTTTCACAAACGTTATAGTTAGGAATTAGCATTTAAAAAACCTTTGCAATTATCTGAAAAAACCATAGGTTTCACACCAGTTATAGTTAGCTGAACATTTTACTCATACAAAACCATTGAAATTCCCACGTTATAGTTAGTTGGACTCACTATAACTCGCGCGCCCGCAATCCACTGCTGATGATGCCACATATTACATCATTCATGACATGGTCAGTGACATCACTGATGACATCTCAAATGACATCACTGATGACATCACTGATGACATCTCAAATGACATCACTGATGACATCACTGATGACATCATCCATGTGATAATATGATGCACCTCCTCACACTCTAATCTAACCTTTGATACACCCAGTGTTAAATACCAACTACCTTTCCTGAAATTATTGACACACCAATACCAGTAACTACATACGCACTCACTGATTTCTAGGTCTACACACACATCCACTCATTCACCCATACAATCACTCATACATACGTTCACTCATCAATAGAACACTATCTTACCTACTCATACACCTATACAGACACTTACACGCTGACACTCATCCACAGAGTTACTCAAACACCTAGTCAGTTATGCAAAGAATCATTCACACTCCCATTTCCTCAACTACACAGTTATACACACTAAACCTTACTTATTCAAACATACACTAACACATACTTACTCTCTTTTACAATCACTGATACAAGTACACATTGATCCATACAGTCACTTACGCAATCACAGGCTCTCATGTATATTCATTTATATATGCCAACTCTCACATGCACTGTTTTACATATGTACTTATTTGGACATGGAGCACTGAGATAGCCATTCACTCACCAACACATCCATGCAGATAGTCAACCCCCCATACAGCTCTTTCCACATGCACTCTTGAACCCATATACCAAGTGAATCAACTGCTCACATATATATGCACAGAGTTACACACCTCCCAGCCACCCACACAGACACTCACCCTCACATACAAATACTTGAACAACCAATCAATAACCCATATAGTCACTCATATAGCTACTGATCAACACATGCAGCAGCTTACACAACAACAGACATACTGATGCACACATTCAGACAGTTTAGTCACTAACCAATGCATTCAGTAAGACACATTTAATCACTCACTCATACAGTCAGTCACGCACCTACTAAATCCTTCATCCAGACACTCATACATCCACTTATTCTTCAATATGTAAAACATATTTTAACTTTACAGAAACACAAAGTCACTGGATGATGTCATTTGAGATGTCATCAGTGATGTCATTTGAGATGTCATCAGTGATGTCATTAGTGATGTCACTGACCATGTCATGAATGATGTAATATATGACATCATCAGCAGTGGATTGCGGGCGCGCGAGTTATAGTGAGTCCGACTAACTATAACGTGGGAATTTCAATGGTTTTGTATGAGTAAAATATTCAGCTAACTATAACTGGTGTGAAACCTATGGTTTTTCAGTGAATTTAAAAGGTTTATTAAATGCTAATTCCTAACTATAACGAGTGTGAAACCTATGGTTTTTTCAGTGAATATATATATATATATATATATATATATATATATATATATATATATATATATATATATATATATATATATGTGTGTGTGTGTCTGTGTGTATATATATATCTTTATAGGATGTCTGTACATATTGTATATCTTGTCGTTTTATATATATGTGTATTAATGGTGATATGACAAACAATGATTTTATAGTATATAGTGGTTAGGCAATATTTTAAACATTATATAGACCTATGATGCGTATGTTATTTAAAAAAAACTCATCAGCACCTCTGTGAGCCATCTCAATGAGATAACGTAGGATTACCCTGCGCAAATATCATGTTTAAAGGGATTCATCCCAATAATTTTGTGATAGTATGTTTTAAATGCACACAGTAACGCAAACGGGAAATTTGTAGTATTTTTACTACGTTTATTGTGTTGTTAGCATTTATTCACCGTGATTGGACAATGTTTATGCACTAGCACTTTAAATTTCTGCCATCGCCCTCAGTGGCGCCATGTGACCAAGGCCTTTGGAAGGCCGAAACGTTATGCTGTCCGTTGCAGAGAAATAAATAATCACTCACGGAATCCTTGAGTCTCCTGTTTCTTGGCGGTGTTGCGGCGGAATCAAGTCTGCTGCACTGGGCATTTGAAACTGTTGTGCATATATATATATATATATATATATATTACCTACTGGCGGTCGCCAGTAGGTATATATAGTTAGGATTTTTTCTCTATGGGTTTTTTGAAAATTCTATGTCTAATAACTTTGGCGTTTGTGGACGGAATCGGCTGAAATTTTCAGGAAAATGGCACATTTTGTTTCTGAGCAGCCCTTGAAAATTTGGGGGGGGTTCGTCCAGTGGGGGCCGAGAAAAAAGGGGGGTCCCAAAACGTGTTTTTAACATTGAGTTTTCCATAGGGCGGTTGGCCTCACTTTTAGCCCGAACGGCTGAATGGATTTGCACGAAACTTGGCAAAATTGTAGGGACTGGTAGCCCGATGTGCCTTTTGTAGGTCTCAATATATGTGCTCCAGTGGATTTTGAGAAATTAACGTTTAAAAAAAGATATATATCTGTAACAGCAGACCGGTTAGCGCTCTGGTTCGCGGACTTTTCGCGCAACGGAGCTTTGTGAAGCGAAGCTGATTGGTTCTCCGGCGTCTGTCAACATTCCAAACAGTCCGTAGCGGCCGCCATCTTGTCTCTCGGTAGGATCGAGAGACAAGAGGAGGTCAAAACAAAGGGGGAAATAACTATAAGGGGGCATAGTAGATCCTCGCTGACCCCCTAGGTTTGATGTGGAGGTTTTAAAAGGGCCCCGCGGGGCAAAAAAAAAACAAAATAATAATAATCGAACGGCTGAATGGATTTGCACGAAACTTGGCAAAATATTAGGGACTGGTAGCCCGATGTGCCTTTGCTAGGTCTCAATATATGTGCTCCAGTGGATTTTGAGAAATTAACGTTGAAAAAAAGATATATATCTGTAACAGCGCTCCGCTTCGCGTACTTTTCGCGTTACGGAGCTTTGCGAAGCTGATTGGTTCTCCGGCGTCTGTCAACATTCCAAACAGTCCGTAGCGGCCGCCATCTTGTCCCTCGGTAGGATTGAGAGACAAGAGGAGGCCAAAGCGAAGGGGGAAATGACCATAAGGGGGCATAGTAGATCCTTCCTGACCTCTTAGGTTTGATGTACCATTTTGCCAAGTTTGGTGTAATTCCGTTCAGCCATTCAGGCTGTAGACGTATGTAAATGTCCTATGGAAAATTGCATGGGGAAAACACATTTGAAAGTGTTGAAATTTAGAACCAATTAAAATGTTACTTTGGTTTTGTATTTGTGTGTGATGAAAGTTAATTGGTTATGTATATATGTCAAATGAGAGGAAACCACAGCCATTTTGTGATACTACTGTCTGAGGTACATTTGTGAGGAATTTTTGGTGGTGAATTTCTGGTGTTTGATTTACACAGTACTAACACTTCTGCTACTTTTAAAAAGGTGAGTTGTTAATTTGTATGGGGAACTATGTTGTACACTTGAAGATAATTTGAAAAATGTTTTCTGTTATTTATTTGCAGTCCTTCTGTTATACTAAATACTTGATAAAGTTAGTTTTATATTATGTATTACTAAAGACGATAAATGAAAGTGATTATTTTTTTCTGCAATTTACAGCAAGCAATTTCAAAATAAAATGGCTCACAATGAAGAGACCGTGGCAATTTCTTTTGAATTGTCCAACACATTGATTGAAATTGAGAGCACCAATAATGAAATATTGTCACAAGGAGGACATGACTTGTATGATTCCATTAGATTGATTGAAATGGACAGCACCAAGAATGAAATATTGTCACAAGGAGATGACTTGAATGATTCCACTACATTGATTGAAATTGAGAGCACCAATAATGAAATATTGTCACAAGGAGGAGATGGCTTGTATGATTCCATTAGATTGATTGAAATGGACAGCACCAATAATGAAATATTGTCACAAGGAGGAGATGACTTGAATGATTCCACTACATTGATTGAAATTGAGAGCACCAATAATGAAATATTGTCACGAGGAGATGACTTGAATGATTCCACTACATTGATTGAAATTGACAGCACCAATAATGAAATATTGTCAGAAGGAGGAGATGACTTGAATGATTTTTTTGATCAATCTCTTGATGGCGAATTTATCGAGTGTTTGGAGACCATAGAGTTACAAGAATCATCATTGCAGACTTTTAATGAGGAGATTCCAGATGAGATGATTGAAGAGGAAATTACTGATGAGGACATGTTACTAGTTCTTTCAAATTTAGAAAATTCTGAAGAATAAATTTATATTTAGAAATCAAAAATTGTTTGAGACATTATTCATTTTTATTTTTAATTTATGAGGTTGTAGCGAAGTGATTGTAGTATAAAATGAGACTTATAGTATAGAGTGCAACATTTTTATGTTACATGGTAAGTTTACTCATATTTACTTCCCTTCTGCCACTATATTATCTCCAATGTGTATTTGACATGTCTTCTTCATCTCCGGCCTCCTTTCTCTCACTGTGTGTCTCCGATGCATCTTATCGCTGGTATTTTGTGTAATTACAGAAGAGAGTAAAATAAAATAGTTTGGAACGTGAAAAGGGGGCAAAGTAGAGTACTCCTCACCCCCTAGGCCTTTTTAGGCGGTCCCAAAAGGATCAGTTTCTGCTTTCCTGAGAGATTATGGTATGAGTTCCATATACCACAATAACTTGCATTACAACATGCAAGATATCTATCTCCTATTACCAACTTTTGGAGATATTCGCGGTAAGCGCGAATATCTCCAAAAAGTAACACCTGCCCTGAGCAGTTCTTAGCCATGTTATCCAATGGGAGGTGGATAACATGGCTAAGAGTATTAGCTCGGTAATGCATGAATATCGCTGAGTTTTTAGCGATATTCATGCATTGCGGCCGTTTATTATCGCATTTGCGATAAACCTTGATAATAGTAAGGTTTATCTTCGATAATTTCTGACGATGCTTAGTGGTAAAAAATTGGTTGGTAAGCATCGTTAGCGATAAATATCGCTTAACTTTGGTAATATGCCCCAACGTCTGTTAACGTTCGATTCGAAGGAAATGAGGAAGTGTTGAAAAACATTGTCTGCGCCATCTTGCCTTTTTTGAAATGCCACACTTTTGTCGTGCACGGCAGCCATTTTAGATGTCTTGACCAGACCCACTCTCTGCACGCTGTCGATTCGTAGCATGGCTCCTCACCCTCGTAAGCATCTCCCCCAGGCACTGGTCACCACCGCTCTCTGTCTTATGCATGGGCAATAAACCTTCCCCCATCTGCGCTGCTCTTCCCTGAGAATCACACTCTGTGCCCGCCCGACACCTCCCTTTCGCCCTATTCACTACCGCACCCTCTGACACTCCTCTTCCTCTGTGTCCGAATGTCCAGGCCGGTCCTAGGCTATCAGCTAGCCCTGCAGATGTAGTTTATGGCCCCAGCTGTAAAGAATCACCCCTCTTCAAAGGAGTTATAGTAGATCAAGGCCCACACCCGATGTGATCCGTCACAGCACACGCGTTCCTACTATCTGAAAACCATCCTGTATTGTGATTGGGGAGGGGACCGAGCCTGAAGCGGAAGATTCCAGGAATGACTCTTTGTACATCAAAGTTTTTACAATTATGTGTCACATTAAAAATATATAGCACTCCAACAAAGTAGTAGGAATATAAAACTTTAATAACATATAAATATATACAACAAAACAAAAACAGTAAAAACATTTAAACAACGAAGAGACCGTGGCAATTTCTTTTTAATTATCCAATAGATTTATTGAAATTGACAGCACCAATAATGAAATATTCTTGTCAGTAGCGGTCTGTTGTGCGAATAGTTCCAAGGCAGCAGAACGCGCTGAAATCTAGATGGCACGAAAGTGATGTCTAGTAAGTTGCCGCCCAGCAAAAAACGGCGTGGGGCGCCGCGGGGGTGAGTGAGTCCAGTAGGCACCACAGCTATTCTTACCGGCATTGCAGAATTACTGCTGGGGACAATGCCTGTGCTGTAGCAGGGTCACAGCAGAAACAAAAAGGATTCTGTTGAAGATGTTGTTGGTTTTCAATTTGAAAACAGTTCTGGTGTCAACTGCTATGCTAATGTAGTGGTTAATGTTTTGTTTTCTCTAGAAAATGTAAAAGAGGGGGAGGCAGTCCAAAGTTCCGTTAAAAGGGCAAAGGAAAGGATCGGTGGTTTGAACTATCAGTCAAAAAGGGGAGGGGGTGCAATAATTTTTCCTACCGGGTCACACTGTGCTTTCACCGGAAGTAAGGTCTGCAGGATTGTAGTAATTCAAAGTGAGGCTGGCGCCAGCATGGGAGCGCCGACGTCCCGCGGATACAGTTTCGTCACTCCACGGGCGATCATGGCAGTCATTCCCCATCGGGGGTCGGAGACTCCCGCGGCTCCTCTAGAATCTTCAAGGTCGTGGAGGACTACGGTGGTGGAGTCAACCAGTGACCGGGCCATTTCTTTATGTTGGGCCCGCTCTTGCCAGGTCGACCGCCATTTTGAGAGTTCTGCAGCTACCGGCGATCGCGGGGTCACATGAGCGGACGGGCTCCACCCTGCCGGGCGAGACGTTGCAGCATGGCCACAGTGGAAGAACCGTTATCTAGGTCGTTCCGAAACTGTGCAGCACTGTAGTTGTTAGGATGCCACCGCCTGGAGCGCTGAGGGTGCAGCTGGGAAGCCTCCACCTGGGGAGGCGGGAGAGGCCTGTTCGCACCGTCTCTCCCTCCCAGTGCACCCCACGGCGTCTCGCTTGAGATTTGTTATGGCCGGACCAGGCGATGAGGACGAGGGGGGGGTCGGAGGCATGTGCAAGACATCCCCCTCCAGTGTTGTCGCAGCCATTATAAAAGAAAGAAGTGTCCCGTCCGTCTTCGGGCCGGGCTTCCGGTGGATGTCGGCCGGACGCCCCTGGCTCTGGCCCCATGAACGGGTTTCTTGGTTTATCGGCTGCAGCCGGATCCCGTCGGCCTCGGCCCCCCGACCGTTGGTGGTCGGACCGGAAGAGCATGTGGCGGGACTACCTGCAACTCTCAAGGGCCACCGCGGCCGGACTGGGAGAGAGAGGGGAGGGTCGAGGAGACATTCCCCCCCCCTGCAACTGTTCAGCGTTGTAAAGGCAATCCCCTGGCCGGGTCCCGCTGGTCTCGGCCTCTCCTCCGGCTACACCCTACGTTAGGATCTCCTGGCCGAGGCGTGGCAGCAGGACCTGCCTTATATGGGCTGCTCCCGGCTGGGCGTAGCCGGAACCCTGCCCCACCTTGGAAGTTTCCAGAGTGGGGGTGGATGTTCTACTGACTTGCATTTTCCCTAGTCTATCGATTTTTTTGGCGTGGCAGGCGGTGGGACAGCGAGGGGTGATTTGGTTTCTCTTACTGTTTTTCTGGTCTCTCACCACTGGCATATTTTAACGTTTTCTTGTTTCTAGGACATTAATAGGTTTTATCATTACGTTATGTTATCGTTTCTTTGTTCGTTGTTTAATAAAAGTTCATGTTCATCAGTGGCCTACTGATTTTCGTTTTCCTATTTTTTTCTTTCCAGGTTGTTTCATGGTAAAGTTTCTGTTAACAGGATACAGTGATCACTTCGTTATTATTGCATATGTCCTTTTCACTAGGGGTGCTCTCTGGTCGGGCCAGATGACGTATCTCTAGTAAATGGTCCGGGTGAAAAAGGTGCATCAATCAGTGGGGAGTAGATAGGCATGACAGATTACAACGGGGGAGAACGGTCCGCATTACGTACCCTTTCACTACTTGCAAAGATTTTCCTACGTTTATTTGCAAACAGGGAATACCTCCAAAAAGAACTAATTCCCAAACAGTCAATGTTCGGACAATCAATCAATCAATGAGGAATGAAATAGGTACGACGTGTTAAAGGCTTGCGTTACCTACCCTTCACTATCTGCAAAGGGAGATAGAATATTCCTATTCTTCCTCGTTTGCAGGTAGAGAAGATCGTTAAGAGAATTAACTTCGAACAATTCAATGCTCGATTGAAACAATCAACAAGGGGTACTGTGAACACAAATGAACGCCGCTTATATACATACGCATTGCTATTTTCAACAGGTTGTTCCTAATGTTTCTATTTTAGCGAGGTCAAAAGAGATCCCATTAGTGGCCTACTGATTTTGCTCGATTCCTTTTGTTTTTTTACACGATTTTTCGCTATCTGCAAAGACTAAACAGAGTATTGCGACTCTGTGCTTGTTTGTAAATAGAGAATGAACCAAAGAGAACAATCAATCAAATGGAGAGAGAAGCAGGCACGACGGATTACAAAGGGGGAAAGGGCTGCGTTAACTACCCTTCACTATCTGCAAAGAGAGAGTACTCCTAATAGAAATGAGGGGTGGGGGGCAGCAATCAAAGCAGATCAGTGTGCATAAACACGAAAAAAAAAATTCTTACCACGTACTTGACATTCGACAGCTTATGATATTTGCTATTAAAAAACCATTGAAATTCACTGAAAAAACCATAGGTTATAGACCATATATAGTTAGGAATTAGCATTTACAAAACCTTGAAAATTCACTGAAAAAACCATAGGTTATAGACCATATATAGTTAGGAATTAGCATTTAAAAAACCTTATTTTACTCACACAAAACCATTGAAATTCCATATATAGTTAGTTGCACTAACTATATATTGCGCACCCGCAATCCACTGCTGATGATGTCACATATTACATCATTCATGACATGGTCAGTGACATCACTGATGACATCACTGATGACATCTCAAATGACATCACTGATGACATCTCACTTGACATCAATGATCACATCACTGATGATATCATTCATGTGACAATACAATGCATCTCCTCACATTTTAATATAACCTCTGTTTCACCCAGTGTTAAAAACAGAGTATAATTTTTGAAACCATTGACACACCAATACTAGTTACTACATACGTACTCACTGATTCCTACGTCTACACACACATTCACTCATTCACCCATACAATCATTCATACATACAATCACTCATGTTTACAACACAATCATATGCACTCATACACCTATACAGACACTCACACTCTGCCACTCATCCATGGAGTTACTCACACACCTAGTCAGTCCTGTAAAGAATCAATCACACTTCCATTTTCTACTCTATACAGTTAAACATAGAGCACCTTACGTTTTCAACCATATACTAACACATACTTACTCTCTTATACAATCATTGATACAAGTACACATTGATCTGTACAGAGTCACACACCTCCCATCCAGCCACACACACACTCAGTCTCCCATGCAAATACTTGGGCAATCAATCAATAACCCATATAGTTACTCATATAGCTACTGATCAACACATGCAGCAGTTTACAGAACAACAGACATAATGATGCACAAATTAAGACAGTTTAGTCACTAACCCATGCACTCAGTGAGACACATTTAATCACTCACTCATACATTCAGTCATGCACCTACTAAATCCTTCGTCCAGACACTTATACATCCACTCATTCTTCAATATGTAAGACATATTTTAACTTTACAGAAACATAGTCACTGGATGTTGTCATCAGTGATGTCATCAGTGATGTCATTTGAGATGTCATCAGTGATGTCATCAGTGATGTCACTGACCATGTCATGAATGATGTAATATGTGACATCATCAGCAGTGGATTGCGGGTGCGCAATATATAGTTAGTGCAACTAACTATATATGGAATTTCAATGGTTTTGTGTGAGTAAAATAAGGTTTTTTAAATGCTAATTCCTAACTATATATGGTCTATAACCTATGGTTTTTTCAGTGAATTTTCAAGGTTTTGTAAATGCTAATTCCTAACTATATATGGTCTATAACCTATGGTTTTTTCAGTGAATATATATATATATATATATATATATATATATATATACATTACCTACTGGCGTTCACGTTTTTTCATTTGCCAATACCTTTGGTGCCGTTTGACGAATTTTCACACAGTTTTCATAATTTATAAGATGCTCACTTCAGCTTCTATCTTGAGAGTGAACCATCAAGCAAGGGCCGAGATCCAGGGGGTGCTTAAAAGCGTGTGTTTCCCATGTTAATTCCCGTAGGACCTTTAGACATGGCTACAGCTCGAACTGCTGAATGAAATTACACTACATTTAGCAAGAAGGTAGATGTTGGAAGTGCCTTTTTGGGATTTGGTGTGAATCTGTTCAGTAGTTGCTGGGTTATTTAACGGTTTTTCAGATATACAACTGTGAACAAGGAGTATCCGCGAGCCCACCCGAGATCTCGTACCGAGATCTGATTGGCTACCAACACTTCAAACCAGGAAGTGTTGGCAACCATCTTGTTACTCGGTTGAACCGAATCACAGGAAAAAACTAAAATAAAGAAAAGGGAGCAGGGTAGAAACACCCTGACCCTCTAGGCCTCTTCGGGGGGGGGGAGCGGTCCCCTCAGGGACAAAAAGCATTTTAATAAAATGTTTCAGTAGGAGTTGTGCGGGTTCCGTGACACCCGCCGGATTTTTTTTTAAACTTGCTTCGTTGGTAATTGGCCCCTGGGTGGACCAGGCCCTGGGGGCAAGTGTATATATACTTAGGAGGGGTGCGCTAGGGCCCGCTCCTTGGAGCAAGAACGCCCCAGGGACCGCCACCTCCCCAGGGCATTTTGAAAATTGGACGAAAACCTGCCTGCCACCTACCATGAGCATATTATTATTGAAAGAGCGGGGCCCTGAGTGGCCCCCCGCAGCCATGGGGACCGCCACCTCCCCGGAGCTAAAATGAAATAAGTGCGGCGGCCCACGGGGCTCCACCGGGCACCGCCACCTCCATGGGGCAAATTAAAAAAGATAAAGTTGGAGGCCGCACGGCACCCTGCAGCGCCGGGGACCTTCACCTGTCTCCGGGGCTGTGTTCTGCATTGCAGGCTCCTTCACGAGCCATAGACGGCCCTAGGGAACAGGGACCTTCACGTTAGCAGCTCTCTATGTATAAAAGCAATGCAAGCTCCCGCAGGAGGCACGGAGCCGGCAGGGACTGTGGGGGCTTTCACACCCCCCACTGCGGTCAGTGGTGAGTGGGTGCCCTGAAGGCACAACTTTAAATGGGCAGGCCTTAGGGGATGGGTTCAACGGGCCTAATTCGGCCCAGGGAGGTGGGCCGCAGCTCCCCTTCCCCATCTGTGAATGGTTTGGCCCCAGTAGATGGGGTTCCCAGGACTGAAATCGGCCCGGGCAGGGGATGGCGCTGCCGCTTCACCTTTTTAAAGATAAAAAGGAAGTGGCCAGACCACGGGAGATGGAGTCCCTGGTGCCAAAATTGCCCCAGGATAGGGGGGACGCGCCCTCCCCCCTTTAAAAAAATAAGAGGCAGGCCCAGGGGGAAAGGGGCTCCCTGGGGATGAAATATGCCTGGTAGGGGAGTTGCACAACCCTCAATCCCCAATCTAAATATGCCTGGCCACGAGGGATGGGGTCACCTGGGCTGTAATCGGCCCAGGAAAGGGGGGCTGCTCAGCCCCCTTTCCTAAATAGAAAAAAAGCTCACCAGAGGCCCGTCCCCTTTTTCCAGTACTCCTCAAATGCACCTCCTGGCGCACTGCTGGCTGGGGAGGAAAACCTCTTGCTTCCAGAGGGTCCTTGGGGCGAACAACCCATCCTGTTACTAATAAGTCCCACACAGAGGGATTGCTAAGAGGTTGTCAGAGGCCACACACCCTTTCTCCGCCACTATGCAAATGCACTTCCTGGTGCACTGCTGGTTGGGGGATGAAGTCCGCTTGGCTCTTGAAGGCCTCATGACTAAAGTGGACTTCTTCCCCCAACCAGTAGTGCGCCAGGAGGCACGTTTGCAGAGTGGTGGTGAAAGAGGGCATGGCCTCCGACAACTTGTAATTGTAATTGTAATTGTAATTGTAAAAGTACTTGTAAAGCGCGTTTGCTGCCCGAAAGCGTCCAAGCGCTGAGTAGAAGCAGGGAGTACCTGGAGGGGAGTACCTGGAGGGGATCTAGGGGGAGGCGGAGTTGGCGAACAGTAGGGTCTTTAGACTTTTACGGAATGAAAGGAGGTCTGGGTTAGACCGAAGTGAGATGGGGAGGGCATTCCAGAGCTTGGCGGTGTTCAAGGAGAACATCCTGCCCCCAGACCTGGCTCGCTTCACTCTGGGAACAACCACGAGGTACGCCTCTGTCGACCGGAGGTTCCTGTTAGGTTGGTAAGGAATGATAAGGTCAGTGTTGATGGCTGGGGCTGTTTTCCAAAAGGCGCGGTGCGCCAAGCACAGCGCCTTGAAGGTCACTCTCTGCCTCACTGGCAACCAGTGGAGAGTTTTCAGAGCGGGTCTGGCTGATTGAGTGCGCGAGAGTTCCAGCAAGGTGCGGGCTGCACAGTTTTGGACGACCTGTAGTTTCCGGAGGGTCAACCTCTTAGTAATCCAGCTGTGTGGGAATTACTGGAAGTAAACGGAAGGGTAGTTGACCCCAAGCACCCTCAAGAACCAAGGGGATCTTGTCCCCCAACTAGTAGTGTGCCAGGAGGCACGTTTGCAGACTGGTGGAAAAATTGGGCATGGCCACTGAAAACCTCTCAGCAAACTAACTGTATGGGGCTTACTGGAGGTAACAGGAAGGGTAGTTGGCCCCTCAAGGACATCCTTAGGCACCAACTGACTGACTAAAGCAGACATTCCCACAACCAGTCACTCACCTATACATTCACTGAGACACCTAATCACTCACTTATACATTAAGTCACGCAGCCACTGAATCATCCTTACAGACACTCATACACCCACCGGTTCACCAACACACCTCAGTATATATTTTTAAAACTGAAACTTTAAAAAAAACACTAAGTCACTGGATGATGTAATCAGTGATGTCACTGACAATGGCATGAGTGATGTAAAAGGAGAGATCATTAGCAGTGCATTGCGGGGGCGCAAGTTATAGTTAGCTCAGCTAACTATAACTGCTGAATGCGAGTCATAGTTAGCTCAGCTAACTATAACTGCTGAATTTCACTGGTTTTGTTTGAGTGAAACCTGAGCCTACTAGAACGTCTGTTACATTTGATTTTTCTCAGTGAATGAATATATATATATATATATATATATATATATATATATATATATATATATAGATAGATAGATAGATAGATAGATAGATAGATAGATAGATATTTTCCTTATTCTACAAACAAAACTTAGTTCGGGAATGAAGAGGCAGCACACCAGGAAACAGCACAATAATTTATTGTGCAATTAAATCCAAGGACGACGCGTTTCGGCGTTAGCCTTTGTCAAGTTACTTCCTGGTCCCCTAGTTCTTATAGAAATAGGTTGCAATGTTGCACAACATAAACGTATTAACCGTCTTGCTCGTTAATTAAAATTCATTTTGAAATTGCAGTTGCTGCATTGGAAATATGTACAATTCATGATTTTACAATTTGGCACTTTGTAATTTGTCTTGCGACATAAGTTGCATTTATTTATAGCATGCTATGAAAATAGAAGAGTTACGTCTGCGCGAGTTGCCCGGCTGCACTTTTCAGCATTGTAATGAAGGTTGTTATAGACATTCACACAATCTACATTTGTTCTAAATATTAAAAACAATCTGCAATATTTTTATGTCAGCACAACTCATTACACTCTTTAGGCATGATACTACCTAAAATTGCTACGTCGTAAAATTAATGCACAATGTGCGATACAGCTTCACAGAACTACACGGATGTCAGATAAGATTGTGTTGCACTGAGCAATTACTCAACCAGTGTTTGTCGATACTTGTGTGCAATATGTGCAGCATTTATCTGTCTAGTCTTACAACCTGCCAATCTAAAGTTTCGAAACAAGCCTGAGCCACAATATCATGCGGGAAGATGTAATATCAAAGATAGCCGTACCAATAATGAGACTACTTGAGGATCTGAAGGCATCCATAACGGATTGTGCTGTGTGGGAAAAATTTGTGCAAGGAAAGTGTAATGTGCATGAATAAGGTTAAGTGAATAAAAGTGAATGCGGGATGAAGATTATCAATTATGATCATGGTGAAGGCAACCATGAATGGTTCCTGTTAGTGACTCCACAATTGTGGTATGAGACTCGCTTTTTGTTCCTGCTGGGAATCCTGTAGCCATGTATCAATGTAATCTATTTGACTCCCATAAAAAGTGAGAATTATTTGGAAAGCAGCACATTAAAACAGGCATAAAATGCATGATATTTTGAGGAAAGTTCGCTGCAGCTATTCAATGTACAGGTAGTTAGCGGCCTATATGTGTGGCAAGTTCTTCACCACTATTTAGCCCTCTGGGGAACTTGCTATCTAATTCTAGAATATATCTAGACTCGAGGATCTGGAGTAGTTTCTCACGGTCCACTCCCCTTTTGTGTTTGGGTATGCTATCTATGCCAAAAAATTGTAAGCTGTTGTTATTGCTGTTATGATGCTTAGAGTAATGGCGTGCCATTGGATAGTTACGGTCACAATTGGATATGGCACGTAGATGTTGGAGGATTCTCTGTTTTAATGGGAGTTTCATACTGCCCACGTACTGGAGCCCACATGGGCACTCCAGCACGTAGACAGTAAAGTCACTATTATAATTGATGGCGTGTTTTATGACTTTTTTCAGATTGATACCTTTCCTGTATTCTTTGCAATTGTTACCATTGCAGCACGCCTTACAGGTGCCGCAAGTGATGAATCCATTGGGTGTTCTGAGCCATTGTGCACTTGTGTCATCCATAGGATAACTGTGAACTAATCAATCTCGTAAAAATCTTGCTCATGAGAAAGTAACTTGTGGAGCGGCTCCTATTCGCTGGCCTATTATAGGGTCTGCCGCTAACAAGTTACAATGTTTTCTCATGATTCTCTTGAGTGCCCATGCACCTCTGCTGAATTGCGTTATCATTCTGGGTGCTTTGCTAGCACCCTCAGCATTTTCACTAGTTTTTTCCTTACATGGTTTGAATAGCAACTCATGTTGGGAGAGACCTTCCATTTTATTTTTAGCTCTGATCAAAGTGTCTTCTTTATAGCCTCTTTGTTTGATGCGGCTCAACATAGTTTCTTGCTCTTTCTGGTAGTTGTTATCGGTGTTGCAATCACGGCGTGCCCTTAATAGCTCACCGTAAGGTATGCTTTGTATTAGGGAGATTGGGTGATGACTTCCAGCATGCAATATTGCATTCCCTGCCGTGGCCTTATGGAACAAACGTGTTGTGACTTTGCTGTCTTTAATTTCCACCGCTATGTCAAGGAACTCACAGTAATGGGGACTGATTGTGTGGGTGAACTTCAAATTTAAATCATTCTGCCCCAACCTCTCCATGAATTCCCTGGCTAGGGATTCTGGGCCGTCCCAAATTAAGAAAAGATCATCAATATATCTGATCCATACAAGTATATTTTGCCATGCGGTCGGTCCAGACAACATGTTCCTCCCACCAGCCAAGAAAAAGGTTTGCCAGGCTGGGGGCGAAACATGTTCCCATAGTGGTTCCGCTACATTGCCGGTACAACGAATTGTCAAAAATAAATATGTTTTGTTGTAAACAAAACAACATCATAATTTCCAGCATTCTTTCTTCTAATAGTGGACGTATGGAGAATACTTCCATATTTTTGGATCTATTTCTATCAAACTATGTACATAATTTGAGCTTGTACTGTAGAGACAGCACTGATTTTCTCCGAAGACTACATGATGTTCAATGGGAAGATGGATATCTGATGATTAGTCTAGAAGTCCGTTCATTATATACAGTAGAAGATTAGACCAGGGCTCAACAGTCCTAGACAGATAGAGCACTACCCCAGACACTCAAGTATGAGTGCGTCAAACAAATCATATATCAAACTTAAAACAAATAATCACATTTTCATTCTAATAATTATTTGTAAGCATCAAACATTTAAACAGTTTAAGAGAAAAGTTCCATTCAATTTCGTGAACAATAACTCCTTCCACGATTTTTCTTGTAAGTTTCTTTAATTCCAAAGCAATACGCTGTGTATTGCAACTTCTATGAGTAGAAGTTGAGCGTCTTGACAATCGGAATAAAATCAGTCCCAATGCATTTCGGATGCCCACTGGTCAAGGACATTGACAAAGGCCAGCATGGCCGAAACGCTTTTGTCTGCCAAGGGGAGCAGAATACAGCATCTTTGAAAATAAACGAGACTGTGTGTGCCACGCTTTTGTTTTTCGATAGTGGTTGAAGGAATTTATTGGCGGACTCACCAACGTCTGTGGCGGCACCCATCCAACAAGTGTGCGGCGATCTATGGTGGAACTTTGGAGGAATATGTATATATATTCAAGGGTCTGCTCCTCGTAATTTTGGATTTTTAGTGTGTGCTGTGGTGTGACGATCTCCAAGATGTATATATTTGGCGCTGAGGAAGGCTACACTATAGCCGAAATGCATCCGCCTGGAACTTTGGTTTTTACTTAGGCAATAAAAGGACCTCCCCTGTTTCCCCTACTGTGGCTTCTCTTTCTTTCGTGTGGAGAAAGTGGTTTTGGATATATATATATATATATCAATGCTCGAAAGGTGTCCACCTTTGAGTAGCACGCGAACAGCAGCTTGGTTTATGTATAGGTGAGGGCGGGGATCCACTCGTAGACGCCGCTCCGTACGGGATCTGCCCGACGCGTTTCGAAGCTCCATTTGCTTCTCTTCAGGGGCTTTAACGGAAGCGGTGTGCGCAACCGCCGACCCACTTCCCCATTTTATATATAACACACCCACCGATGGGAGGCTCAAATGAGACTGTGCATTCTGGGAAGTGTGGTCCGGGAAGCACACAATCAAGTCCTGTATGGACTCCACAAGTGGGCCCGTCCTCGATTCCAAGTACGACTGCTGCTTCACTATAGTGACCCCCAGGGTACCGGGGTGGTGCATACTCCGCGGCTGGACGGCCGCGTATAAATCAATGCTCGAAAGGTGTCCACCTTTGAGTAGCACGCGAACAGCAGCGTGGTTTATGTATAGGTGAGGGCGGGGATCCACTCGTAGACGCCGCTCCGTACGGGATCTGCCCGACGCGTTTTGAAGCTCCATTTGCTTCTCTTCAGGGGCTTTAACGGAAGCGGTGTGCGCAACCGCCGACTCACTTCCCCATTTTATATATAACACACCCACCGATGGGAGGCTCAAAGGTGGACACCTTCGAGCATTGATATATATATCACCGTGACCAAGCCTTAGTGGCGAAACGCGTCGGTAGGGAGCTGCTGATTTCGTGCCTCTAAATAAAATCACTAAAGCATCAAAAGCAGCCTGTGAATTTCTTCGAAAACGGGAGGAAAAAAGGTTTTGTGCATATCGAGGGTGTCCGGCACCCGCACAGGCTCGCCGTGACAAGAGACGAGGAACAGCCGGGAATGGTTGTCAGTATATATATATATATATATATATATATATATATATATATATATATATATATATATATATATACATACATACATACATACATACATACATACATACATACACGAACGGGGACACCAAATGACGCCACAGCCAGACTGGATTTACAGGTGAATTTCTTTTATTGGTGCATACAGGATTCGGGCACCGGCTGTGCCCTTGCTCACTGATAGATAGATACATACAAGCTCCAAAATCCTTCGTGTACAAAGGAATCCGCACTCACGGGGAATCTTTTAAAGGTTGTTTATTTAACCCACAAGCAACAGACACGTTTGCGTTTCGGCAAAGTGCCTTCTCCTATGTCAATAGCCTTTTGAAATCGACATGTTTTTAGACAGTTTCATTTTCAACATAATAGAGAAAGGACTATCGCGCTTTTCTGTGTGTAGCTCCATTTTGAAGTGTTACATACTTCTATACAATAATTATTTGTGTACAATTGCACTTACTTAGAACCAATACATTTGCTATTTCTAACCATGTTTTCAATTATTGTCAGATGTATATCAAATCACAATATTCATGTGCAGTTTTCACATTTTTGCCGTGTATTGGCTTTTGCGTTCTAAGACTCATCAACATCTTGCCGTGGATCGGCTAATGTCCCTTCCCTATTCAGCTCTAGTCTTAAATCATTAAGTGGGTAAAATTGACGTTTGCAAATCAACTACTCATTTTCTCATTCTAAGATAATATACATATGCAAATCAAAGCATGCAAAAATTCCAAAATTTTCATAAAGTGCCCATTCATAATTTCATATTTCAACATTTAACTTGATTACATTATGGCATGTTATAAAACCAACAGTTCAGGTAAGAGACTTACTTAAAAGACTAGACAATGATTGGATCTGTTGATCCCCTTTACATTTTACATTTCTATGTCCAGCCAACTTTCTACAAATTTATACAGACTTATACAGTTATCATAATCCTATGTGAACAGTCAGTTCCTCCCCACTATTTAATCCTCCAGGAGTTTTTGTATGGAGGTCTATTATATATCGTGATTCGAGCCTCCGTAGTCTCTTTAGTCTGTCCCCTCATCGAATATTCAGGGGAACATGGTCTAAACCAAAGCATTGCAGCTGATTTCTATCACTTCCATGATGTTCCGCGAAATGTCGCGCCACTGGGTAAGATTGATCTAACTTATCGATTGCCCTCATGTGTTCCAGTACTCTTATTTTTAATTGATGTACTGTACTACCTATGTACCACAGCCCGCAAGGGCAGACCAGGCAATATACTACATAGGGCGTGCTGCATGTGATAACATTTTTTATGCGTTTTGACATCCCTGTGTCTGGTATGTTGGATGTTAAAACCCTTTTGCTGTATAGACAGGCTTTACATCGACGACCGGGATAAAAACCTGACATCTCTTTGAGGGTACCTATCTTAGTCGGTGTCTTTTCCAGATGACTTCTCACCAACCTATCACGTATTGATCTTGCTTTTTTAAAAGTTACTAGTGGGAAGTTCGGGATATCCTCTCCTATTACACTGTCCGTTTTTAGAATGTGCCAATTCTTTCTAAGCATGGATTTCAAACAATTGGCCTCTGCAGAATAAGGTGTAATTAAGCAGAATTTTCCGTTGTCTTTCTTATTAGCCTTTTTATCTGCTAACAGTGTTTTTCTTGGTATGGCTCTAACTTTGCATAGTGTTGAGTTCAAAGTATTAGGATTATATCCTCGCACTATGAACCTGTCTAAGCTTTCTGATGCAGCTACCTCGAAATCTTGATCACGTGTGCAGTTCCTCTTAAGCCTAAGAAGTTCACCATACGGTATGCTTTGCACTAATTTCTGAGGATGACTGCTTGTCGCAAAAAGGATGGAGTTCCCTGCTGATGGTTTTCGATACAGGGCTGTTTCTACCTTGCCCTCATCAATGAACACTCTCAGGTCCAGGTAGTCCACTGCCACTGGACTAACTGTACCCGAGAAGTGCAAATTGATGTCATTCCTATTGAGCTGATTGATGTATTTGAGGGCTGTATCTTCTGTGCCTCGCCAAACAATGAACAAGTCGTCAATGTATCTATACCATTCGACGACTGTCCCACTAGATGTTTCATCCTGGTAGATTCTGGGCACCCGCTCCTCCCACCAGCATACGAACAAGTTCGCATAGCTGGGGGCAAAGCAGGTGCCCATCGCCGTACCGGAAAGTTGTTGGTAGTATTGTTCCTCAAATAGGAAGATGTTGTGTGTCAGGCAAAATTCTAAAAATTCTACCAGCATAAGGTTATGTTGAGCATACCTAAGATGTCTCTTGTTTAAGTAAAATTTCGTAGCCTCCACACCTTTAGTATGTGTCAATGCATGTATAGAGACTTGTGATGTCTAACACCATGAGAACCTAGTCAGGTTCCCATTGCAATTTATGTATTTTATTCAAGAATTTGACATAGGAATGTAACTGAACCACAGACATGGATAAATAATGATCAAGGAACCTAGAAACATATTCAGTTAGTCCCTGCACAGATGAAACAATAGGCCTACCTTATGTAATTTCGGAATGTGGTAAAAGGTTGGGCAGATCGGATTAGTACTTCGTAGGAAAAGATGTTCTTCCTGGCCCAACATCCCTTTATTGTACCATTTCTTGATCAGTTCATCATAGGTTTGAATACTTTGATGATAGATTACCACAGTTGTTTTCTGATAACATCCTGCGTCCGATAGTTGCCGTATGGCTTCTTTATGGCATTGTTCTCTAGTTTGTACCACCACATTCCCCCCCTTGTCCGAGGACTTGATGATTATGGACTTGTCTCGTGCCAGATTGTCCAATGCTCCTTTCTCATCTCGCGAAAGGTTGCTTCTGGATATAGATTTTCTATGTTTCTGCCGGTACTTTAAAAGATCCTTCACCATAGCATCCGAAAATGTATCCAATGCATCTACTGGCATTTGTGGATTGAAGAGGGATTGAGGTTTGAACAAGCTTTCTTCTCTTTCTTGTTCTATCCCCATACTTACAGCTCTATCTGCCATGTTTTGATGCATTGAGCCTTCATTACTTTGTTCAGTTCTTAAACTTTCCAAAAGTTCTATGGTTGGCAAATCTGGACCCAAAAGACAATCTGTAGCTGTTATTCTCGCTGTTGGTCTTTGATATGTGTCCTGATTTTAAAATACTTGTGCAGTTTCAGCTTCCTTACAAAATTAAAGAGATCGATCCTTGTCTGTGTATATTCCAAATAATTATCAGGGCAGAAGGTCAATCCCAAGCTTAATACTTTATGTTCCACGTCCGTGAGATTTCAGTGAGGTTCACCACAGTTAAATTATTTGTTTCAATTATCTTCTGTTGTTTTTTCTGCGGTTGGTCCATCCCTTGCCTCTTCCTGCCGCCCCCTGCTCATCGCGTCTTTCTGCGTCTTCCTCTGGGGGCTTGTTTTTCCCCCCTCGTAGCCAGGACTGGCGCATAATTTGGAACTCGTCGTGAAAAGGAGTCTGGGTTTTGCTTCTTTGTGTTGTGCTCCTGCAGTTGTATCATCACCCGATTAATTTTCCGTCAGATCGGATTCGGAAGTTTCTACTCTTTGTGATGTTAATTTCGCTTTTTAGCTTTTCGAATTTTTTTAGCAAATGTCAGAACTCTGCCCTGTACATAATAGTTCTCATCTCTTTGAAATTGTTCTTGTTTGCAATGTTTGATTTTCTGTTCATATTTCAATAATCTAGTCTTCATTTTGTTCCATTAATTCTGTAATTTTTATTCAAATCCTCTTCCAGCTGTTTGATCTCTTCCAGCATTTTTTCCCGATCGCTCCAGGCATATTTAACCAATTAGCCCAGAGTTCCCTTACAATACTGTACCGTATGCTCCGCCCAATCAGTCAATAATTGGGGATCTGGATTTTTGTATGATGGGACAGTGTACACCCTTAGTCCCCTCGGAACTCTGTTCTCCTCGATGTAACTTTGTAGACTCATGGCCTCCCACCACTTTCTAGTTTCCAGCTCATATAGATGTTCTAATTTGAGCAGAGTCTCATTTAGTTTGTTCTTTGGCAATTTTGGGTCCAGGACATTGGAACGTGCTCCTCCTGCCTCTTGTTTTTTAAACATGTCCTTGGCTGCCTCCCGCCTGGTTGATTCGCAAAACATCTCCCTTTCAAATGGCTATTGCTAGTGGTTAAAACTTATTCTCCGTTGTAACCTTCTTAGATTATCCCCCCGTTACGCCGCTGCACATAGCTGTTTATCCATACAAACAGTAAAGATTTTTAGGCTCACCCACTGTGACTCTCCCGATTCGCTGCGCGTCTTCCGAAGCGCGCTTGTCGTTTTCCTCACGCTGGGTTTTCTGCCTTCTATACGCCTCCTTGCAGTGATCGCGGTGCTTCTGCTTTAAATGTACTCTCCGGTTTTCCACGACTTGCGGAGCACTCTTCAACGGGTACGGAAAGCGGTCGCAGACACCGATTTCAAAAGGCTATTGACATAGAAGAAGGCACTTTGCCGAAACGCGAACGCGTCTGTTGCTTGTGGGTTAAATAAACAACCTTTAAAAGATTCCCCGTGAGTGCGGATTCCTTTCTACACAAAGGATTTTGGAGCTTGCATATTTAGCGGTGTCTGCGACCGCTTTCCGCACTCGTTGAAGAGTGCTCCGCAAGTCGTGGAAAACCGGAGCGTATATATATATATATATTCACTGAAAAAACCATAGGTTATAGACCATATATAGTTAGGAATTAGCATTTACAAAACCTTGAAAATTCACTGAAAAAACCATAGGTTATAGACCATATATAGTTAGGAATTAGCATTTACAAAACCTTGAAAATTCACTGAAAAAACCATAGGTTATAGACCATATATAGTTAGGAATTAGCATTTACAAAACCTTATTTTACTCACACAAAACCATTGAAATTCCATATATAGTTAGTTGCACTAACTATATATCGCGCACCCGCAATCCACTGCTGATGATGTCACATATTACATCATTCATGACATGGTCAGTGACATCACTGATGACATCACTGATGACATCTCAAATGACATCACTGATGACATCACTGATGACAACATCCAGTGACTGTATGTTTCTGTAAAGTTAAAATGTGTCTTACATATTGAAGAATGAGTGGAAGTATAAGTGTCTGGACAAAGGATTTAGTAGGTGCATGACTGAATGTATGAGTGAGTGATTAAATGTGTCTCACTGAGTGCATGGGTTAGTGACTAAACTGTCTTAATTTGTGCATCATTATGTCTGTTGTTCTGTAAACTGCTGCATGTGTTGATCAGTAGCTATATGATTAACTATATGGGTTACTGATTGATTGTCCAAGTATTTGTATGGGAGACTGAGTGTGTGTGTGGCTGGCTGGGAGGTGTGTGACTCTGTGCAGATCAATGTGTACTTGTATCAATGATTGTATAAGAAGGTAAGTATGTGTTACTATATGTTTGAAAATGTAAGGTGCTCTATGTTTAACTGTATAGCCAAGAAAATGGAAGTGTCATTGATTCTTTACAGGACTGACTAGGTGTGTGAGTAACTCCATGGATGAGTGGCAGACTGTGAGTGTCTGTATAGGTGTATGAGTGCATATGATAGTGTTGTAAAGATGAGTGATTGTATGTATGAATGATTGTATGGGTGAATGAGTGAATGTGTGTGTAGACATAGGAATCAGTGAGTGCGTATGTAGTAACTAGTATTGGTGTGTCAATGGTTTCAAAAATTATACTCTGTATTTAACACTGGGTGAAACAGAGGTTATATTAAAATGTGAGGAGATGCATTGTATTGTCACATGAATGATATCATCAGTGATGTGGTCATTGATGTCAAATGAGATGTCATCAGTGATGTCATCAGTGATGTCATTTGAGATGTCATCAGTGATGTCATCAGTGATGTCACTGACCATGTCATGAATGATGTAATATGTGACATCATCAGCAGTGGATTGCGGGTGCGCGATATATAGTTAGTGCAACTAACTATATATGGAATTTCAATGGTTTTGTGTGAGTAAAATAAGGTTTTGTAAATGCTAATTCCTAACTATATATGGTCTATAACCTATGGTTTTTTCAGTGAATTTTCAAGGTTTTGTAAATGCTAATTCCTAACTATATATGGTCTATAACCTATGGTTTTTTCAGTGAATTTCATTGGTTTTTTTAACAGCTAATATCTGTAGCTGTAAAATGTATTCTTCTTTAAATCCAAAAATATATTTTATATGTTTATGAATAATTTTTTTTTAAAATATTTTTTTTTCTTCGTTCCCGCTTCGCGAATCGGGAAGCTTCCCGTTAGCTGACCTTGATGCCGCGAAATAGACCGCGAGCCGGTAAACGTTTCTTTACCGCAACTGCCGCGTTAGAAAACAACATCGTGACGCCTCCCGTCCGCATGACGTTTCACGTTGTCGCGTGATACGTCATATGACGTGCTACGTTAGCGAAGTGGTACGCGAAGCGAGTCGCAAAGCGCAGGTTTCTGGAAGCAAACCGGGAGGCCCTGCAAAGCGCTTAACGTAAACACAGCAGGTCATGTGACTTGGTAATAACACTTTTCATTGGTTCATTTCACTTTTGGTTTCCTAATGATGTAAGACTAGGTCATATAATCTAAAATGAACACTTTTGATTGGTTGAGAACTCTTGTTTTTCCCAAATGATGAAAATCCCTCCTTCTTTCCTCACTCTGACTTTCATCATTGTGAGAGAAAGACCCTTTGTTACCAGTGAGCAATGGCTTCTTTAGTAGCTTCAGCTGGTGCTTCCCCACCACCTCCACCACATCCAAGGAAGAGTGGACCACCTGCTCAAGTTATAATTCAACAAGAAGAGGAAGAAGAGGAACAGGACGACGAGCACGAAGAGAGGCAGTTTTTGCCTGAGGAGCCCAGGACGTCTCACCGGAAAGAAAACTTCATTTGGCAATTTTTTAAAATTCCCAAAGGTCAGAAAAAAGTAAATGCAAGATACGTAACTTGCCTTATATGTCAAGATAGACTGTCCAGAGGGACCGAGAAAAAATACAGTTTTGGAAACTACACAATGCATCGCCATATGACTAGGTGGCATCCTAACAACTACAGTGCTGCACAGTTTCGGAACGACCTAGATAATCTCCCTATTATGGCCAGAAGATCTGTTGTACCGGAAGTAACGGGACCAGAGGGCAGGGAGATGGTGCCAAATATACAAATGAGATTTGGTGAAGTAAAACAAGTCTGCGTACATTGCAATGGATTCATTTGCTACAGAGAAAGTAGCATCACTCTGATCAACAGAGCTATTGACAATCATATGCAAGTTTGTACGAAACGCCCCAAATAATAAATACTTTTTTTTTGTTTTGTTGCTCCTGTTGAGCCCTTTACAATGAATCGTTTTCATTGCCCCCTCCAAGAAAAACCCAAAAAAATATAAAACTGTTCAGAAAAATTCAAAAAAAATGTTCAGAAAAATTATAAAAAAAATATAAAACAACAAAAACAATTAAAAAAAAAGTTCTTTTCAGAACTACCTCCCCGTTATTAAAAAATTGGTACAATATTTGGAACTGTGCCAACCTCTATTTCTCGTAGTTCGCTTCCCAGTTCGCTCGCCGGTACGCGAACCGGAAGTGAACCAAAAATGTTTTTTTTAAAAAAGAACAGTAAGTATAAGGGAAGGAAACAGACACTTATGTTAAAAGAAAGACAGCTATAGGGGAGTAAACTAGAGATACTATTACCCGTAATCCACTGCTGATGATGTCACATATTACATCATTCATGACATGCTCAGTGACATCATCAGCAGAGGATTGCGGGTTTTTTGGCAACGTGCCTTATCCACGGTTTAATAACGCTGCCTTTTGCTTTATATAAGTTTTCAAATTGTATGAAATATATACCAATAGGTCGTTATGAACCTTTAGGTAGTGCTTTTCTTCATGAGGTCTGGTCGCTTCCATACACATACAGATGTTTCAAAGATGATCAAGAAGTTTATCTGAATGGAGAGGAATGCACTGAGACGCCACATCATTCACTAATGTGTAGGCACATACAGTTACACGGTTCATGCAACAAACACCGACCAAATATGGCTTGCGTGTTGCAAGGCACGCCAGTTCCTGCTATCATCCCCACGTTCAAGTTGTTGGAAAATGGTAGTTATTTGATGCTCAATAATGAAGATTGTTCTGGGTTAATTAAAAGTATTCCTTTTATGGTAACAGTAAGTGAACGGGTTATTTGCTGCAGAAATGTTCTATTTCCTCCCACACATGAACATAGGGAGTTTTCAATCTCGCCACAAATACCAACCTTGGGAGCAGATTTCAACGGCATGGCAAGAATAAGAGCTCTTTTGTCTCAGAGAGAGGTGGCCTTGAGTTCGGCCCGTGAAACTTTCGTGCTTCACATAGCGAACACCCATACAGAGGTGCAGACCCTTTTCAATACAGATTTGCCTTTCCATTTCAGCAAGATGGTTCGGACTATCTTTAACGCGTCCTCCACAAAGGCCCTGGCGCACTTTTTTAAAGTTGTTACCAGTGGTCTCGTGACTTCATTTGAGAAAATCTTTGGAGTCATCCCTGCTTTCTTTCATTCTATTTTTTCCACTCTGCTTCGTGGATTCCCATTTTTACTTGCATTACCAGCGGACGCTCTTGTGCTTTTTTACATTTTTAAATATGGATGTCCCTCCTGTGCAAGCTCCCGCCCTGCAGCTGCTGACACTGTTCCGCAATCGCATGCTAGAATATTATGGCACAATGCCGTTGGCGATATTAAGCACGGCATATGGATTATCTTTTCGATTCTCCTACTTCACCTGTGTCCAGCCTGTATTTCACTGCCTGACCTGTGATTTCGATTGGGCCATTGATTTGTGTCTCTGCGGACCGGTTTCTCCTGACGTCGACTTTAATCAGCTGATGACTCCTATCATTACTCACGAGTTGGTTTGTCCTGGCGAAAGGATTATGGCTGTGGCATTGATGCATGGACTAATTGGTCCCTGGAATTTACTGGCGGCAACACAGTCTTTCTTGGAACAGAGCTTTCTTGAAAACCCACCGAGCTGTCCTCTGATGGTGATAGAGGATCCGGTGCTGGGAGAGCACGTATGTTCTTTTCCGCTTTTAAATTGGATGGCTGAACTCTTTTCGGATGAAGACGGTGACTTCCTATTGGAGGCTGTTGCAGCTTATTTTGCATACACAGTTATGTCATAGACCTTTTTCATGTTTGATATGCTGAGTACTAGCATTTCATTGACAATTCATTGACTTATTTGTCAAGTTTTTATTATTTAGCTTGCCTATTGGCTTAAGACTCGATAAAGTACTTGGCTGTTTTATTTTTCTTTAGCATTAAATTTTCCTAGTTTTTAATGTTTTACCTTGCGGACCGTCCACATATAAACTTGCAATCTGCTCTCATGAGATGGCACTTCTATTATCTTATTCAGTTCGTTTCCGGATCATGGGGAGGTGTCATCTAGGTCCTGGATATCTTTACACCGTGTTAAGTTAGCATGGACTCATTACCGGTTTAAACGCCATTTTTTCCTTTTTTGCAACTTCTGCACACGACACTTAGTTGTTGCTTTAGCTTTCAACCTAATAGTTCATCGTGATTTACATGACAATAATATGTTATTGCTCTACTATCTGCTTTACTTGTTAAACTATATCTGTACAGCGAGTGCTGAAGTTTCAAGAACAACACGATACAGAATTGTTATGAGGTCTGATCTCCACGACTTCATACTCATAACATAAGTGCAGCTTCTGCCAATTCTGGGCATGAGGCGGGTTTTATATTGCTTTGCCGAACACACATACACAACAGTTGATGCGGTTCACATGAAGAGAGAGCTGGTGTATGCTGATGTGATTCCTTCAAATCTAAGACACTAAAGTATGGGCACGCCCTAAACCAACACAAAGAGACCTTCTTAGCAAATAATATAATATGTGTATTAGGGAGGGTGAGATATAAGCAGCCGTGGGCCGTGGAGGGAGTTACGGTGGGGCAGGGAGGCGGGGAGGGGGAGGGGCAGGGTGGAGCCCTCTCCACCCTGCCCCTCCCCGCCTCCCTGCCCCACCGTAACTCCCTCCACGGCCCGCGGCTGCTTATAAGTGTTGCTAACTCTTATTCATTTACAGCATGTTAACATACTGTCACCATTCGCTTTTTATGTACTAGTAACTATGCTGGTAATTTTGCTACTGATAATATGTGTACTTGTATTATCTAAGATACTACGCCTGAGAAGACGGCATTAGTAAATAAACATTTCAAATACACATGTGTTCTTCTTAACTCCATGTTCTGGTTTCTAAGAAATATATAACGACCGACTGTTCATGAGTTCCACGTATCCTGAGGTACTATAATTTCATATTCTGGATTGTCTAAACATTGAGAGTTTGTTATATCCAATGTGACACTGTACCTAGCTTGCTAAGGGGTTTTTGATTACTAAGGTGAGTTTTGGGGCACCCTAATTCGCCGAGGTTCCAATCCTCTGTCCACAGTTCTGTGTGAGAACAGAAACCCTGCGACAGGGGCACCCCCGACCCTTGCTGGAGCTTCATCACACTTGCGATACAACTCCAGCAATGCGCCACCTTTACGGCACAGATACATCACGCATCTGTGCTGTTTTTGCCCCATGATGCGCCTCATTGTAAATGCAGCACACCATAGGTGACGGAACAGCGGCACAGAATGACTAACACATCCCTGGTGATGCGCCAGTCATCATAAATCTATCCCTATGCTTCTTATCTTGTTAGAGATGAACCGCCATATGTATCATCAAAGTTTTTTGCATTTCCTAAATAGCGAACTTTAAGGAATAAATAGCGATTCTTTACCATTCCTAGTTTGCGATGAGCTATTTGCTAATTACAAATTACCCATTCATTTCCTTCATTTCCATAGGGCGGTTGGACTCACTTTTAGCTCGAACGGCTGAATGGATTTCCACGAAACTTGGCAAAATTGTAGGGACTGGTAGCCCGATGTGCCTTTGCTATGTCTCAAGATATATGCTCCAGTGGTTTTTACGAAAATTAACTTTGAAAAATATATATTGGGCTACATTGGCCTATATATATGTTGGAGCCCAAATGTAGCCCAATGTAGCCCAATGTAGCCCAATGAAGCCCAATGAAGCCCAATGTAGCCCAATGTAGCCCAAAGATGGCCGCCAGAGACAAAAAAAACAAATGTAGCCCAAATATCAGCCAGATGTAGCCCAACTATAGCCCAGTGACAGAATGACCAATCAGCTTCGCAAACCTCCGTTACGCGAAGCGGAGCGCTGTTACAGATATATATCTTTTTTTGAACGTTAATTTCTCAAAATCCACTGGAGCACATATATTGAGACCTAGCAAAGGCACATCGGGCTACCAGTCCCTAATATTTTACCAAGTTTCGTGCAAATCCATTCATCCGTTCGATTATTATTATTATTTTTTTTTTTGCCCCGCGGGGCCCTTTTAAAACCTCCACATCAAACCTAGGGGGTCAGCGAGGATCTACTATGCCCCCTTATGGTCATTTGCCCCTTCGCTTTGGACTCCTCTTGTCTCTCGATCCTACCGAGAGACAAGATGGCGGCCGCTACGGACTGTTTGGAATGTTGACAGACGCCGGAGAACCAATCAGCTTCGCTTCACAAAGCTCCGTTGCGCGCAAAGTACACGAACTGGAGCGCTGCCCGGTCCGCTGTTACAGATATATATCTTTTTTTAAACGTTAATTTCTCAAAATCCACTGTAGCACATATATTGAGACCTACAAAAGGCACATCGGGCTACCAGTCCCTACAATTTTGCCAAGTTTCGTGCAAATCCATTCAGCCGTTTGGGCTAAAAGTGAGGCCAACCGCCCTATGGAAAACTCAATGTTAAAAACACGTTTTGGGACCCCCCTTTTTTCTCGGCCCCCCAGATTTTCAAGGGCTGCTCAGAAACAAAATGTGCCATTTTCCTGAAAATTTCAGCCAATTCCGTCCACAAACGCCAAAGTTATTAGACATAGAATTTTCAAAAATCCCATAGAGAAAAAATCCTAACTATATATACCTACTGGCGACCGCCAGTAGGTAATATATATATATATATATATCGAGAGAGAGGGAGCAAAATCTATAGATAGATAGATATCCTTTTGTATCGTTTCACATTTGTGAACACCATTGACCATAATATAATAGCCTTACCAGTAATGTAGACCCTCTACTACCAGGGGAGCTTTTTTCTCAGGGAAGTGCCGGGTCACATCTCTTCCACCACAATTTCTCAGCAGAGTCCCATTTTATGTGGCATTCCACAGATTTCTTTGCTGTCCTCAGTTGTGTTTCTACGTTCATATTTCTGCACAGTTCATCCTGTCTTTTGGAGTTTACTTTAATATGTATACCACAGACATCCATGTCCTGCTCAAAAAGGATGTTAACCTGGATGTAACAGTTGTTAATTTACATCTATGTATGATGTCTGCCTAGGACATAAATGAGCTCAATGTGTCTGAAGTTGAATTGTGATAGTACTGAGGCTGTTTTTTTTTCCTGGTGGCAGTGGAGAGCTTTGAGGTGTCAAATTACATCTGCCTCCAGCTCCTCCAGGGAAATCTTTAAAATATTTAAGTCCTTAGTTACTCCTCCTACCCCCATCGCTGACCCTTGTCGTGCTGACACACGCTGTAGGGAACTAGCTAATTTTTTTGTATAAAAAATAGCAGATATTTACTCCACTTTTCGGGGTACTCCGTTGGCACCATCTCCCCCTCCTAGTTCAGAACTTACTCTCCTTGAGGCATTTCCCCCTCTTGACTGCCTTAAGGTTCAATCACTTCTGAGTAACCTTAAATCAGGTTCACCGGCTGATGTAGCACCTCCCACCATTCTCAATCTGGTCTCAGATATTGTGGCCCCGGTGATTCAGGAGGTGATTAATACCTCTCTCTCAGCTGGGGCAGTCCCTCTCCATTGGAAACAGGCAAGAGTAAAGGCGCTATTGAAGAAGCCCAATCTCAACCCTGATGATTGGGCTAACTATCGCCCTATCTCTTTGCTGCCTACAATTAGTAAACTTACTGAAAAATATGTAAATTCTCTGATTTCCAGCCATCTAGACACTCAGAACTTATTACATCCAACCCAGACCGGATTCAGGTGCAAACAAGGCACTGAAACGGCCTTAGTGGCAGTTATTGAGGAAGCAAGAAGGATTGTGGATGGAGGTAGTTGTGCAGCCATACTGTTATTAGATCTCAGTGCGGCCTTTGACACCGTTAATCATTCTATTCTGATTCAAAGGTTGGGTGATGTGGGTGTCACTGGGACCGCACTAAAATGGCTGCAATCCTTCCTCTCCGAACGGACTTTCTCAGTATTTGAGGACGACATCTCCGCCCCACCTCTACATCTTCACTGTGGCGTTCCCCAGGGGTCGTCCCTCAGCCCGACCTTATTTAATATTTATATGAGGCCTCTGGCTGAGGTGGTGCTACCTTGGGGGGTGCAGCTAGTGAGGTATGCTGATGATACGCAGCTTATTATCACCCTCTCTGGCCAGATGTCAACCTATGACAAACTTACGTCCTGCCTTAGCAAGGTTTGTGAGTGGATGGATGATTCCTTCCTGAAACTTAACGGAACTAAGACGGAGATCATGATGCTTGGCCATGATGCTCCCTCCGCGGTGGATGAATGGTGGCCCACTACTTTAGGTCATCCTCCTTCCCCCAAAGAGAAAATTAAAAGTCTAGGGGTGTGGTTGGACCCAGCACTTAATTTTTTGGTGCAAGCTCAGAAGGTAGCAGCGACCTGTTACACCCTGATGAGATCTCTTAGAAAAATTATTGGACTGCTTCCGTTTGAAGCAAGGCGGATATTAGTCCAGGCCCTGATTTTAACGTGCCTGGACTATTCAAACGCAGTATATTTAGGGGCACCACTAGGGACACTCAGGGTTCTACAGACTGTACAGAATTGTGCAGCCCGGATGCTTTTACAGACATCACGTAGAACTTCTGCCAAACCAGATCTCCGGCAACTTCATTGGCTGCCGATACAACAAAGGGTCGAATTCAAGGCAATGACTATTGTCCATAAAGCCTTAACTAAGGCAGGACCTGATCTAATTCAACCTTTGTTCCGCCCTTACCTAACCAATAGGACCCTGAGATCTAGCAGTAAGAACTTTCTGGTAGTCCCACGAATAAGGAGAAGCCGCATGGGTGGCAAACGTTTTTCTGTTCAGTCAGCCAGACTTTGGAACAACCTGCCGGACCCTATTCGGATGGAGGAGAACCATCTTCGGTTTAGGAATATGCTAAAAACCTTCTTATTTCCGTAGTCTCTCTGGGATGAATGGGACCACTGCAGCGCTGGGATGCCTCCGGGTAACCATGCGCTATATAAATAAGTAGTCATTCATTCATTCATTCATCTTTCCAGGCTACAGAGATTGTCCAAGACCATTGAATAGTAAAACAAGCATTTGCAATGCAATAGGTCTCGAAATAGTAAAAGTTTGAGCAGTTTCCATTGCTAATAATAATGCAACACTATCACCTGACTGCCTCAAACTAACTACACAACGTAAAACTGACCACAGTTCTTCAAATCAGCCACAATACCTGAAACTGATCACAGTATGTGAAACTAACTGCAGTACGATATCTGAAACTGACCACGACCCTTGAAACAAGCATATGTGGTACTGAGTGGTATTATGTTGAGTGTAGTTGTGTTGTATTGAGTAGAGTGTAAATATGTGTTGTATATATGTGTTGTGTAATTATGTGGTATTGAGTGTTATGATGTGGAGAGTATTTATGTTGCATTGATTAGTGTGTAAATATGTGGTTTGTAATTGTATGGTACTGAGTGGGATGGGGGGTGTATTTATGTTGCATTGAGTAGAGTACATAACTACACTCAACATAATACCACTCGGTACCACATAATTACACATCACATAATTACACTGTATTCAATACAACATAAATTCACTCCACATACCACTCAGTACTAGATAATTAATCGCCACATAATTACTCTCTACTTAATGCAACATAAATACACTCCACACAATACTAATCTGTGCCACATAATAACACAACACATAATTACTCTGTACTCAGCTACTGAAGAATGGGGATCCTGTCCAGCTACAGGTTCAATGGCCTTGAGAGTACCTCAAGCACAAGTCAGGTACATGGGCATCCCTGGAGAAGAGGCAGTGGGAATACCACCATGCCCAATTCTGCTTTGCACGGATGTGAACCCTCCCTGACATCAGTGGAGTAGTAAATGTGTCATGGGGCCTGTACATGGAAAGAAATGACCCTCCAGTCTGCTGTTTGAATGAAACAATGCAGCAATATTAAGGGTTCATGGGCAAGGTACCCCTCAGGTTCAGCGAGGAAAAGACCGGACGGTCAGGAGTGAACCATGCTGATGCTGTGCATTGCCTCAGAACTCTTCCATCTGCCAATCAAAGCCTTGTCATCATCATGGTGAAATACCACTCGACAACCAGTTTCAAATGCTGGATCAAATTGACCAGACTGTAAGCCAAGCCAATGTAAACTCCCCATCACTTGGCTCTGTGAGTGTGCATACCACAAAGTGGCAATATTAGCCTGGTGTCCGAGTCCACTGCAGACTTCTACTACACATTACAGAAAAGCAAAGCCAGGCATTAAAAACGATTAACGATGTATTTATTAGTTTCATATCGAACTACTAAGCCATGCCCAGAGAGTGAGATTGTGGCGTTTTACATTGCAGTTAAATTAAAATACATCAAGAGAGTGTGTGTTTGTGTGTGAGAGTGCGAGACAGACCGAGAGACTATTTGTCTGTCTGTCACGGGCGAAAAAAGACATTGCTGTGAGTGATCCTCCTATGACCCACCTAAATAAACGCTAAGAATTAGATTCTAAATAGACGTGAGCCGATCTCAAAACATCACCCATCTTAAAAAAATTGTATAAAAAACGTTTAAGCAAGAGAAAGGAAAGAAACCACCATTTCGGACAAACAAGATGTGTTAGTGTCCTGCGTTTCAAGCCAATGGTGCTGAGTTCGATATATTAAACACTACCTTGTAAGTATCCAATCGCTGCTGAAATAGCAGTGATTCATAACGTCGGGAAAATCGTTGGCCAGCAAATTCTGGCCCCGCTTCTACAAACAAACAACGTCGTTGGAAAAGCTATTAAAAAAGTGATTATAGAGTCACAAAAGTTACAAACAACTACTCGCACCCTCCCCCTGTCCCCCCCCTCAAAGCCTTGCCACGATCCTCAAACGATTGTGGCCCGCAAGACGATGGATGTATGCAGCCTGAGTCCAACTACCGGAAAAGAAAAAGAGAGAAACAAGCCGCTCAGGACTACACCAAATGTAACGAAAAGATGGGAAATAAAGAGTAATACATTCAAACTTATTCCCGATCAAAAATCTTACCCCAATGCTTTAAAAAATGGGTCCTCCAGAAAAAGAGCTCTCGTGCAAACCGCTTTGTTGCTAGTTCAGCACAAAAAACGTGAAGCAAGTTGCGTCTTTAGGTTAAACAATCCAAGAAAGAAAAGACTTCAGTGTTGTGAAATTAATTAAGACCGAGAAGCGAACAATAAAGTGAGTTGAAAAAAGGTGTCAAAAGAAACTGTACCACATATTAATCATATGCACATGGCACCGGGTGAACCAGGTGTCATGGCGCTTTAAAACAAGCTTTGGAGTGGTGATATGCACTGCACCATGTAGCGGTTGCAGTACCGCCGTAAACAATTGCACCAACACTGTGGAATGCGGATTTTAAATATCTTTATTCCCGAGCGCCGGGAAAGCATGTGTGTTGCCCTTCTTTACTGCGGCATCCTAGGATGGCCGCCTTCCGTTCCCGTCATGCCTTGCGTGCTCTCTGCAGAACAACTAGAGCGTCACCACATATCTCCCCCCTTTAACATTAGTAACCAAAGTCGGAACATCATACATAATATCAGCAGTCCTGGGGTTCATAACATAGACAAGTCTAATGAAGGAACAGGCTTACTTGGTTTCCATGTTAAAGTCCTCAAATTTCTTTGGCGCTCTAACCACTCTGCCGGACTTCATTGTTACTCGCTCTGGGCTGAAGCTAGCGCCTTGTCCAATGTCTGTCCAGCTAGCTCACGCCTTTGCTCTTGTTCGCCGTTCATTCCCTTGTCATTCCCCACCTGGGCTCTGTGACGCAGCCTGGACAGTTCTTCCCATTTCTTCACCTTCCTCCTGAGCGTACTGGTCTTCATTTCTCCAACGCAGGGGACTGGTCCCAGGCTTATTGGACTCTGTTGCTTCCGCCATTCTGGTTTCTTCACTAAGGAGTGAGCGAACTCCACTCGTCTGGAACTTCCCACTTCATGATTTTGTTACACTTTGCCATCCTGTCTTGTGACCACACCTTCCCATCGCTCAGTAAAGCTGACCTGGCATACGGCTCTACCACTTGCAGAGGAGGGGTGAACTTGCTGTCTCCCTTCTCTTTCAACACCGCCTGCTTCACTCTCACCCACTCTCCTTTTTCTAGGGTCACTTCCTTGAAGTTTCGTCGTTTGTTGTAGTGTTCTGTGTGCAAGGCTTGTGCCTTATCAATATTTCGGCGTACGACTGCCGGAGACCACTTGCTTTGGATTATCAGATGTTTCCACGCCAGATAGTCCTTCGTGAAGGGGTCTCGCCCACGCTGTATTTTGAAAGGGCTGTACCCTGTGTTGGCGGGGGAGATGCGGTACGCCCATAACATCCTTTGGAGCTCCTTCTGCCAATCTTGCCCGGCGCTTATCGCTTCTTGCACCGACCCCATTATGACTCTATTGAACCTCTCGGCCAATCCATTCACCGCCGGGTGGTACACTGGGGTGTGTTTTACCTCATTTCCGTTGCGGTCCATGAAGGCATCCCATTTTGCGGAAACAAACTGCGGTCCATTGTCACAGGTGATCTTTTTAGGGATTCCTTCCCTCAACAATGTGGACGTGAGAAAGGAAAGTACGGCTTCGGTGTCAGCGGTCTCACATACTTCCACTTCCGGTCATTTGGAATACCTGTCCACTAGCACTATGGCATATTTGGGCACTCCGTTGGTATCCAGTTTGGGGTCCAAGATATCCACCGATAGCATCTCCCACAGACTTGAGGGACAGGTGAACCTTCCCAGCGGTGGTCGCAGTAGGACCTGTGCTTTGTCTGCTCTGTTGCATGGTTCACACATTCGGACATGCCTTTCCACTTGACTGTCCATGGCAAGCCACCAATATGCCTGCTTTGCTCTTATTTTGGTTTTCAATATTCCAAGGTGTCCTTCATGTAATATGGTTAGAAGGTGTTCCACTAAGGTCTGTGGGGGCACCACTTTGTCTCCTCTCAGTAAGAACACTGGGTTGTCTCCAATCGATAGTTTCTCCTGAACTTCCCAGAATTTCTTCAGCTGGCTATCAAGGTGTTTCTTGTCCGGTCACCCCTGTGTCACGTAACTCTTCGCCGCCTGCAAGGTCTCGTCATGGGTGTACGCTTCCTCCCATTCCCTTGCGCTGATTACTGTTTCATGGTCTTGTGTGGACGCCACCGTGTAGCCCTCCCATCCTGAGGGCTCTTGATCTGCCGCCGGCTCCACTGCTGCCGCTCTGCTTAAAAAATCGGCAACCTTGTTTGTTTCCAGGAATATATTCCACCTCCTATACGTAATCCAATAACCTCAGCGTCATTTTAGCTATGCGCGGGGTCACGTGTGCATGTCTACTTGAGGTTAGGACTTTCACGAGCGGTTTGTGGTCCATCCGGAGCAGGAAACTGGAGCCCCATAAGAGCTGTATGAATCGCTCCATGGCCCATACTGCTGTCAGCATTTCCTTTTCTATCAAGCTGAACTTTACTTCGTTAGCATCTCCATTTACCCACAGCTTCTCTTGGATGGCTTCGTTGGAGGTATGCATTTTGATCTGATCCCTGATGAGTTAGTCATGCAGCGTTCCAAACTTGCACGTCACTGCCAGCTTCTGCAGTGCTGTAACGTACGCGTCGATTGACTCCCCGCTGCTTTGTTTCCTCTGTAAAAAATTGCATCTGTCTGTAGCTGTGCATATTACAGGGCGGTAATGTGAGTCTAGGTCATCCAACGCATGTTGGAACTCATCTGTGTCCGTAGGAAGCCTGGCTTTCTTCACTAGGTTGTCGTATACCCTGATGCCTTCTGGGCCCAGGTTGTGGAGAAGTATTTTCTTCCTCCTGGAACTTGAGTAGGCCCCCTCGCTTTCTTCTTCTAGGGCGGATAGGTAGTTCAGGAAGTACCTCTTCCAGTCTTCCCACGGCATAGCTGGTTCTCCCCTCTTAGGTAGGAAGAGGACTAAATTGGTGAGGGAGGACGATTGCGTGCACATTTTCTCTGCATTACGCTGGACAGGGATCTGCTGTGCTGCTACACCTGGTGGACTCCCCGGGGCTTGCCTTTCTTCCGACCTGCCGTCTTGTGCGGGAGCAGGGCTTCCTTCCCCTCCTCGGGAAACGCCTGGGAGATCCAGCGCTGTGCTCTAGCGTGGTATGACTGACCTTGGGGGCACCCCCCTCCCATCCGAACCAATGCGCGCTCTGGTGGCCGCCTGAGGCAGACTGCCTCCGCTGTACTCACGGCGTGGAGGTCTTGCTGATCGCTGCCTCCTGTTAGCTGCGTGCGGGCAGTCCCCAATCTGCACTTGTCCTGTGGGCGAGTGCTTGTATCCTGCTGCACCGGGCTCACTGTGGCTCCCTTTGTGCTGGGTATGCTCGTGGTGCTTGTAGAGGGGTGTAGTGGCATACACGTGCCTGCTGTGGTCGAGTGTAGTGGTGGCTTCTGCCTCTTTGCGTATCTAGCGCTCTCGTGAAGCGTTTGCCGCCACGAGAGTTGCTCCCACCCCTTTGCGGGGTCCTTGCTCCCACTGCCGCGCTCAGGGCCATGTTGAACGTCGGGTCCTCGTGCTGCTTAATTGGCAGCCGCGGCGTCCCGCATCCCATCTTCGTCACCATTGTAGCGGTTGCAGTACCACCGTAAATAATTGCACCAACACTGTGGAATGCTGATTTTAAATATCTTTATTCCCGAGCGCCGGGAAAGCATGTGTGTCGCCCGGAAGGCGTCATCCTAGGATGGCCACCTTCCGTTCCCATCATGCCTTGCGTGCGCTCTGCAGAGCAACTAGAGCGTCACCACACACCGCTGTCTGTAAACGTTCCATTTGGGGACTTTTATGGCTCTTTTTGTGAAACCAATGGCAACACTAATCTTTCATTGGGTCTATTAGATAGGTGAAATTAGTTACGAGTAGTTAGCTCATTAACACTGAAGGGGCGCTGGCCTGCTTTCAGTCCACAGATAGCTTTCTTCGCACTAACCTGTGCTTGGCGGGAAAAGTGCCAGATCACAGAGCGGGTTACGGGGAGGTATTTTGGTGTCCCGCATGATGCTAGGGGGTTCAAGAAGAAACCTAGCAGTTTGCACGCTCTGATATTTCGTTGAAGAAAAAAGACGCCGCCACCCATATTCTCAAACTATATGTGTGTTTAAGATCACATGGCGTCCTGACCTTTAAAAGGGATGACATCAACTTACCCACACGAGACAATGCTCACAAACAGTGTAGGAGGGGAGTTTCGCTTTAGTCGGTGGGAGAACCCAAAGCAAGAAAAAAAACAGAATAAGAGAGAGCGAAAAAGAAAGCAGTAAAAGAAGGTGACGGAAAAAGTACAGTGAGTTTAAAAGCCAGGGAGTGTCTGGTGATGGGTTAACTATGCACGAGAGGGAATCAAGATCACACAGCCTTGGTATGGGGCACTACAACCTTCAGCACCTTCTGAGTAAAAATGATGTGGTCTTATTTTTCTTATTTTGACACATTCTGTATTTTTCATGTGCAGTTTTATGTTATGTTATTTAATTTTATAAGGTGCTCAGCTACCCAAGGGTTGCCCAAGGGTTTCCATGGCTTTGATCGAGAACTGTGCCGAAGGGTGGCGTCCCTATGACTTTGGTAAAGTTTTTTCTTGGTTGCATGTGCATGAAATCAGGTTTCCTAGATTACTGAAGGAAACGGCAGGAGTAGAAACATCCTGGATGGCAGAGTACAGGGCAGCACTGAGGAGGAAGGAAAGTCAAGGAGCCAGGCACGCACAAAACAGGACTAAGATTCTGGAGAAAGCGGTGAGAAGGATGGGACAGACAGGCAGCAGACACGCACAAACCGGGGCTGAGAGCCCAGAGAAAGCAGTTAGAAGGGACAGGCAGGCACCCAGTCTAAGAGCCCGGGAAAAGCGGTGAGAAGGAGGGACAGGCAGGCAGCAGGCATGCATAAAGCGGGGTTGCGAGTGCATGAAAAGCAATAAGGAGGGACTGGCAGGCACGTACAAATAGGGCTGAGAGCCTGGTGAGAAGAAGGTACAAGCAAACACGCTCAAACTGGGGCTGAGAGCACGGTGAAAGCATTGAGAAGGAGGGACAGGCAGGCAGTAGGCACGTGCATAACAGGCTGAGACCCCGGAGAAAGTGGCGAGAAAGAGGGGCTGGCAGGAAGCAGGCATACACACAACTGGGCTGAGAGCCCAGAAGAGTGGCCGTGATCGGAGACACCTTGCTCGGTGTGTGGCCAGGGAACGGGCATCGGCGTGGGGAGTGGGCGGACAGCGGCGTACAACGGCGTTGAGGGAGTAGCATTGCCCACGGATTGCTCAGAGTGGGCGGGCAGTGGCGTGAATTGAGGCTGCGGTCGGGGAGCCGGATTAGAGCACAGGACGCGCCAGCAGCGGAGGGCGAGCTCGCTTGCCTAGTGAAGTGGTGAGCAGCCAGCGGAATCAACCCGTGGACCCACCCAGCACATACTGGATCACACACAGGGCCCCGGCTGAATACAAGAAGACGGAGCGTGCCGCGCTTGGAGCGCGCCTGCGCATTAGAAAAAGAAAGTGAAACTAACATGAAGCTTGCGATGACGGAAGGGAAATGTGCACATCGTGCGTGTTCACAGACCTCCGTCGCCAAACGCCCTGCGCGTGCCCTGCTCTGTCCCACAAGTCGCTGACAATAGATCTCACTGGCGACAGCTCTTTCCCACTGCGTCGCCTGGCGAGGCCTAAAAACTAAAACTTAGAGGTTGTAAGATTCATGTTGCTCTGTTCATGGTGTCCCAAGTGGAAATGCTTCCTCTGTTCTTTGTATCTGAAAAATTTTGCGTAGCAGTCCCCCTGCGCATCGGTAGGCGTCATCTGTGGCTCCGTGTCCGTCGTCGACGTCGTTGGCGCTGGGATGACATCAGTACTTAGACGCCGCCCTCGCGCGCTGACGTCAGTTCATTTTTTTTTTCGCGACAGCAGTACCTTAGTAATTTTTTGACTAAACTTTTTTGACTGGGAGTCCAAGCGGGCCAGGTGCTCCGACCCCGGTGCCGTCGGCGACTTCGGTCCCGACGCCGCAGGCTCCCGCTGGATTCGGTTCCGGATCCGGGTCGCCACTGGTCGACCCCGCCGGCGTTGACCCCCAGGGTGTCGCCCCCGGTGCTGTCCCCGCACGACGCCATCCCTGATCCCTCTCTCGGTCCGGATCCGTTGTCCGGACCGGCGTCTATCTTTCTTCTTTGACCCGGCTCCATCCTTTGACCTTGAGTTTCAGGAGATGGCGGACAAAGGGGATTGGGAGGGGTCTAGAGACCCTCTGACACGTGAGTGTCCGTCCTTCCAGGACTGGACAGAGGAGCTAGGGGAGGCTAGTGGTCTTGATACCTCTCCTGACACTGGCTTTGTCTCCCTCCTACCGTGGCTGCGGAGGAGAGGGCTGCTTATAGTGTGGTGCTGACGCGGGCAGCCAAGGCCTTGGCGCTTATGCTCCCTTTCGCTACTGTGAGGTCTAACATCCGCACTGAGGTCCTTAAACCGCAGACTGGTGCTCCGGAGCCTTTACTGCCGTTTAATTAGGCTCTCATGGACATCCTGTTGGGCACCTGGTCCAGGCCCGCTACAGACCCCCCTGTAGATAGGAACATCGCCAGGCGCCACCGCCCAGCTCCGGGCGACCCTAGCTTCCTGTCGGCCCACCCTACCCCCGAGAGTCTGGTTGTCCAGGCCTCTACTTCCCAATCCGCATTCCCGACTGCTCCCCCGATCGGGAATCCAAGAGATATGAACAGTTTGGTAAGAAGCTGTTCTCGTCCCTTAGCTGCGGACTGCGGTAAGTCAACACCGCTTGCCTCTTGGGCCGTTATACCCACTTTCTGTGGGATACGGTTGCGGCCGTGCTGCCAGAGTGTCCGGAGGGGGCCCGAGCAAAACTCGCTCAAGCCCTCGCGGAGGGACGAGACGCAGCTCGGTACTCAATACGATGTGTACTGGGTACCATAGACTCGCTGGGCAGGGCAATGTCAACGACGGTGGCGGTTCGCCGCCACGCCTGGCTGAGGTCCGCCAACTTCTCAGCCGATGTCCAGAACACCCACATGGACATGCCGTTTGATGGCAGCCACCTCTTTCGGGGCAGCGTCAGCAGCAGTCTGCTTTTCGCTCCTTTTGTGGCCAAGGAAGGGGCGCCCCTTCACGTCCTACCAGCCACGGGCCGCCGTCTAACATCCAGCGCGGTGGTGGGCGCGGTAACCGCTGTGGTGGTGCCAGGGGACAATGCCGCGACCAGTCCACATCTACTCCCGCTGCATCCACCTCAAAGCCCTCCTAGTCCAAGCTTACAGGCCCATTTAACGCCAGTCTGGGGCAGGGTCTGCCATCACCTCCTTCACTGGCGTACCATCACTACGGATAGGTGGGTGCTGCAAATCGTCCGAAGGGGCTACTCCCTCCCCTTCGAGGCGACCCCTCCAGCCATGCCACCGCAGTACCACCGCAAGTCGGGGGATCACTTGCAACTTCTGCAAGAGGAACTGTTGGCCCTCTTGGCCAAGGGGGCCATCGAGCACGTTCCTGGGCCAGAAGTAGGGTGTGGTTGCTATTCCCACTACTTTCTGGTACCCAAGAAGGGCAAAGGGGGCCTACACCCTATCTTAGACCTAAGGAACTTCAACGGCTTCCTCCGGAAGGAGACGTTCAAGATGCTGACTCTGACTCAGGTCTTGGCTGCCCTGGACCCCGGAGACTGGATGGTAGCGTTGGACTTGCAGGACGCGTATTTCCACATCCCCGTCCTGCTGGCCCACCGACGTTATCTGCGGTTCACGGTAGGCCACGAGAACTTTTAGTTTACCGTGTCCCCTTCGGCCTTACCAGCGCCCCAATGGGTGTTCACGAAAGTGATGGCGGTGGTCGCAGCTCATCTGCGCAGGTTAGGGGTTTCAGTCTTCCCCTACCTCGACGACTTGTTGTTGAAGGCGGGCTCGCCCCAGACAGTCATCAGCCACCTCCAGACTACGGCGGACCTCCTGCACATGCTGGGGTTCTCCATCAATGTGCCGAAGTCGCACCTGTGTCCATCCCAGAAGCTCCTCTTCATCGGAGCGGTTCTAGACTCTGCGCAGTTTCAGGTTTATCCTCCCGAACAGCGGGTTCGGGATATTCAGGCTCTGATTCTGATCTTTCAGCCGTTATCTTGAGTCGCGGTCAGGTTGACGCTGCGGCTTCTGGGGCTGATGGCCTCCTGCATCCTTCTAGTGCATCACGCCCAGTGGCGGATGCAGGCTCTGCAGTGGGACCTGAAGTTTCAGTAGGCCCAGCATCAGGGCAACTTGTCCGACCACGTCTCGATCTCGGAGGGCACTGCAAGACAGTTGCAGTGGTGGCTCACGGACCGCAATTGGGTCAGCGGCAGGTCCCTCTCCCTACCCCAACCAGAGCATGTAGTTGTGACGGACGCGTCCCTCCAGGGCTGGGCGGGCCACATGGGAGAGGCGGAGATCAGAGGACTCTGGTCTCCGGCGGAGTCCCGGCTCCATATCAACCTTCTGGAGCTGCGGGCGATCCGGCTTGCACTGAAGGCATTCCTCCCCTCTGTCCGGGGGAGTGTAGTGCAGGTGTTCACGGACAACACCACCGCCATGTGATACTCCAACAAACAGGGCGGGTGGGGTCGTGGACCCTGTAGGGGAGTGGGGTCTGCAATCCCATGGCCACCCCAGATTTTTGCTTTTTGCTTCACTGATTTACGACTTTCCCTGGCTGTGGACCTGCTAATCAGACCCACAGCCTAGCTGTTCTCTCTCTAAATTACAACCATGTACCTTAGGTGCATTTTACCAATTGGTACTGGGCCACCTTATCAGTCCCTGTACCGCATACCTTAGGTATCCAGGGCATAGGTGCTGAAGCCAGGGGCTGAAGCATGTATTATGCCACCCCTGGCTGGCCACTCAAACAGACACAACTGGCTGCACGACAGCTTGGGCAAGGTGGTGTAAACACCCTTTGCTTTAGATATAGTATTCCTATATCTAACCCTAAAATGGACACATATATTCCTATCAGTCACTCCTATGGCAGGCCTTATCAATCCTGAAGGCAGAGTGCTTGGAATTATGTGAGATGGTGCTCTGGCATGAGCTGAGCCCGTTTGCAGCTTGCGGAACCAAGTCCAAATAGCTGTTCCATGATAACGCTATACCATATACTCTTAAGTGCATTATAATCCTCGCGGTTAAATGCTAACTTTGGTATAGCTTTATCAAAACATGTCGAGTAAGGTGTCATACGAATTGGAATACTAACCCCTCGCCAATTCTGGCGACGGGGTTAGCATTCCACCCTTCTAGAGGGACACGACATGTATGTAACTGTGAACCCCGGTTAAAGTCAGACATAGCCTCAGCTCCACAAAATGGATGCTGCCACGAGACACAAGTCTGCCCTCCTGCTGCTGGGAGTCCTTCCAGCAACGGAGGCCTGGACGAAGGGTTTCCTGTCAGGGGCGGTGCCAGCACCATCCCAGACAGGATTTTGTCTATTCCAGGTAGGCAGGGCTGAAAGGAAGGTGACTGCAAGTGGCACCCCGGTGCTCACTGTGCATAGGCCGGCTCAAACCAGTTCCTGGGGCACACCAGCCCCTGAGCTGGGGAGAGACCGGACAAAGGAGAGGGGTGTAACCACCCCACTCCTAGTCCCACCCCTAGGGCAGGACTTAGTCGCGTGCCAGCCCCTTTTCTTAGTATAAAGATAGGAGCAGGCCCCCTCGCCAAATTAGATAATTCTGAATCTTGAAACTACTTTCCACGAAAGGAACTCTTGACTCTTCTGAAGACTCTCCCTTGTGGCTAAGGAGTAGCCACCCTGCACCAGCAGGCACCATCGAAGCTCTTGCGGTTTGCTGAAGTCCATCCTCTGGATCCAGACTGCCCAGCTCGACGAGACCCGGATTCCCTGCCATCTCTGACCTCTACCTACATCATCCAGCACAGCTGAGATTCGTGGGTGCGACGAGACCCGTGGGACCGGCCATCTTCAAGACCTGCACGACGCTTCTCCAGCACGACCCCCGAGAGACCCTCGAGTAAGTGCACTGGGGTTTGAGAAGCCCTAACCCTAAGCAGCTCCAGCACCGAAGTCCAGCCCCCCCAGCATACACGAGATCTGCGTGGGGCCCTTCTGCATCCTTGCTGCTTGCCACGTTGTCCGGTCACTTGCCCGTTGGCTAGTGACCCTCTTGACGACGTACCACGACGATTTCACCGCTGGTCTGGTTGCTCCAGACTGGCCCTTGCTCCCCTCCAACAGAGGAGCACCCTGGACCCTCCTGGTCCACTCCAGACGCCATCTTGAGTCCACCGCGTGGGCTTGCCTTTGCCAAGGTTTGTTGCTCCAATCCTGGTTTCAGCAGCACCGACAGCAGACACCCTCGTGGGACAGCTCGCCCCTCCATCCTGGTCGCCGACAACGCCTCCTGGTCCGAGAGACTGCAGAGCCAAGCGTCGCCCACTCACCTGGTCGAGGTGACTTCATCCTGTGCCATCCTGGTGCCCATCTGATCACTGGTTAGTGATTAAGAACTGAGTCCCCTCTGCTTTCAGGTCATCTTCAACTCCGATCCAGGCTTGGATCCCATCGAACTTCATCACTGGTCGCCTGCCAGCAACTTCTTCTTTCAGGCTCCATAGACTGTAACGAGGATTCCCGACGTCTTTTGAACCCTATGCAGCCGCAGCCCCTGGGCTAGGTAACTCGAGCATTTCGGTGCTCCAACGTAGGTTCACTATCTAAGTGTCCAGATCCTTTTTCGTTTTCAGCCTAACTAGTCGGATTCGTCCGATAACACTAACTTTACGAAATCTAGCATCCATAGACTTCATCCCGCGTGAGAGTGCACACTCTGCACCCGATCTCCCTAGGCCTCCTGCTCCTAACCTTAGGGTTCAGTAGTGTAGTCCTAGCGATCCTGAAGCCTCTGGATCTTGTTACTTACCTGCTAGTATTTCGCATTCCACTTTTGTAGTATATGGTTTTTCGTGCCCCTCGGGCATTTGTGTAAATTGTGCAACTTAAAGTATTTTCGTAAGAGTTTTGTATTGTGCTTAGCTCCCTGACTCATAAAGAGTTCAGGGTAGAACTGTTATTAATAAATATCCTATATTTTTATAACAACTTGTGTGGTGTCCTTTCACTTGGTGTTCAAGGGGTATATGTGATGGTAAAACAGCTGGCTTAACACGCCCTCTAGAGATTAGCCTGAAGACTGCTCGTGTCCATGCTACTAGGATAGCTGGTCTGAAAGGTTGACTTACAACCAATCATCAATAAGGGTTGTTTGGTATGATACAAAGTGATCACTAGAATAGTGAGCACTATATATCAGGCCAACTTCTCACATTGGTGTGCAGCGGTTGGGATTTGAGCTTGCTGTTGTTTTACCTCTCACGTATCCTAAGAATATCAATTGAAAGATCACATAAGTACCTAGGTACATATAACTTAACTTAGAATACTCTGAGTTCTACTGAACCAGCTGTTGTAGTGCAACAAGGCTTAGCACACCTTGACTACAACTCTTAGCAAGGGATCAGTAGGTAAACCCATAGTGTAGGTAGGTGCATCACTTACACCACACTAGAAGCATGTCTACCCATGGAGAGTCTGCAGAGACTCCCCTTGTGGCTGTTGACCCTCCACAGGCACTTCCAGATATGCAGGCCTTCCAGGAGATGAGACAATTGTGTACCTCCAGGAAACTAAAACAGGGTTCTAACCCTACCACTCCTTTTCTGTTAGGTCTCTTAGAGACTTTTGATGCTAGGAAAGCTTCTAAGACAGATGGGAGCATGCCCCCCTTAGAAGGTACCCTTGGTGATCCTGACCTCCCTGAAACTGAGGAAGTAGAAGAGGAGGTGGAGGAAGAGGAAATCTCTGGGGATGAGGCAGACAATGGTCCTGAGCTAGTCAGGCTTACTAGGGCCAACTTAGACCTACATAGGGAAGGATCTGGGGGACCCCCAGTACTGACCCTAAGCAGGCCTAACTTTGGAGTTAGAAGAGATAGATCTCATTCTAGGGACTCCAACATCTCTGTGCACTCTCATGCCTCTGCTCAGAGGAGAATGATCTCTCCCCAGAGGAGACTGACTTCCCCTCGGAGAAGAGAACATGAAGCAAGGATGAAGCAGGCTAATCTGAGGATTCAGAGGGAAGAACTTGCCCTTGCCAAGGAGAATCTTGCCTTTGCTAGAGAGCAACAGTTAAGTGGGGTAGTCCCCACTGGTGGCAGCAATATCCCTAAGGATAAAGACAGGAGTTTTGACACTAGACACCTGAGTAAAATAGTGCCCCCCTTTAAACAAGGGGATGACATCCACAAGTGGATGACTGATTTGGAGAGGGCCTGCACTGTCCAGTGCATCCCCCAAAGTCAGTGGGCAGCTATTTTGTGGCTCTCCTTTGAAGGCAAAGGTAGAGATAAGCTCCTCACTACTAGAGCTGAGGATGCTAACAATTACCAAGTCTTGAAGAATACACTGATTGATGGGTTTCGCTTAACCACTGAACAGTACAGGTTGCTGTTCAGAGACACCCAGAAAATTCAGTCTCAAGATTAGACTGACTTTGTAGATTGTGCCGCTAAGGCTTTTGAAGGCTGGTTACTGGGATGTAAAGTTACTGATTACACAGGATTGTATAATCTAATTATGAGAGAACAAATCTTAAGTAATTGTCAAAATCAGTTGTTGCATCAGCACCTTATTGACTCAGATCTGACCTCTCCCCAAGAATTGGGAAAGAAGGCAGACAGATGGGTCAGGACAAGGGTCAAGCAGCAGAACCAGAACCAGGGTGGTGGCCAGAAGAAAGCAGATCCCAAGGGTAATGAGAACAAGCAAAATGACCAGAAGTCTTCAACAGGGCCCCAACAATCTAAAGAGGGTGGGTCCCAGAATTCCCAAAAGAAGAAGAATGGTCAGAGGAAACCATGGTGCCAGTACTGCAAAAGTAATACTCACTGGTTTAGTGAGTGCACCAAGAAAGGCCCAACTCCTACCACTACTGCCCCTAAGGCACCTGCACCCCCTAGTACAGTTAGTAGTGGTAGTAATCCTCCCAAGGCTATAGTGGGGTTAACCCTGGGAACTGAGGCGGGCTCTGACTTAGTCAGAACACCTACTCAGGCTGTTCTTGTTTGTACTGGGGACATGAACATGACCCCTACAATAAGTCCCAGTACTCTGGGCAAGTGCAGGCAAACGCCTTTGATTAATGGAAAAATGGCTCAGGCCTACAGGGACACTTGTGCCAGTGTCACCATGGTGACACCTAACTTTGTGGACCCTGACCAGGTAATACTGGGAGCAGACTACCTGGTGACCAATGCTAGCAATGCCACTACCTCCCATGGTATGGCACTTGTTAACTTCTCCTGGGGAGGGGTAAATGGCCTCAAAAGGGTTGTTGTTAGTTCAGACCTCCCTGTGGACTGTCTTTTGGGCAATGATTTGGAATCCTCCTTATGGTCAGATGTGGAGTATAGGACTCATGTGGAAATGTTAGGTTTGTCAGCACATGTCCTTGCTGTGACTAGGTCACAGGCCAAGAAATGCCCAGCTGAACTAGTGCTGGATCCTGGAACAATGGACCAGACACTAACCAAGAGAAAGAGCAGTAGGGGTAAGGTTGACCCTTCCCCCCTGCCTCAGGAACAGGATCAGCTCTCTCAGGAGACTGACCCCAAGACCCCAGAAGGAACTGTCCTAGAAGAACTTGAACCTGAACAGGTTGAGTTTCTTGGGACAGGGGGCCCTTCCAGGGCAGACTTGAGGCAGGCACAGTTAGACTGTTCCTCTCTTGAACCCCTCAGACAGCAGGCTGCTGCTGAGGCTGCAGGGAATGCCACAGGGGCCCATAAAGTGTACTGGGACGATGGACTCCTTTACTCTGAGGCAAGAGACCCCAAGCCTGGTGCTACCAGGAGGCTGGTCATCCCCTTGACTCTGAGAGGTTTCCTTCTCACCTTGGCCCATGAAATTCCCCTTGCAGGTCACTTAGGCCAGAATAAGACTTGGGACAGGCTTGCCCCACACTTTCACTGGCCCCATATGTCTGAAGACACTAAGAACTTTTGTCGTTCATGTATCACCTGCCAAGCCCGTGGCAAATCAGATGGCACAACAAAGGCCCCCCTTATACCACTACCTGTGGTGGGGGTTCCCTTTGAAAGAGTGGGGATTGACATTGTTGGACCAATGGACCCCCCAACAGCATCTGGGCACAGATTTATACTGGTGGTAGTGGATCATGCCACCAGGTATCCGGAAGCTATTCCCCTTAGAACCACTACAGCTCCTGTTGTGGCAAGGGCCCTGGTTGGAGTTTTCTCCAGAGTGGGGTTCCCTAAGGAGGTGATCTCTGACAGAGGTGCAAACTTTATGTCAGGATACTTGACTGCTATGTGGAAGGAATGTGGTGTCAATTACAAATTCACCACACCCTATCACCCACAATGCAATGGGCTTGTTGAGAGATTCAACAAGACCCTCAAAGGGATGATAAAAGGGTTACCAGAAAAGCTTAGGCGAAGATGGGACATCCTTTTACCCTGCCTTCTGTTTGCTTCCAGAGAGGTCCCACAGAAGGGGGTTGGTTACAGCCCTTTTGAGCTTTTGTTTGGACATCCTGTAAGAGGACCCCTATGTCTTGTGAAGGAAGGATGGGAGTTACCTCTCAAAAAGCCTAAGCTTGACATAGTGGACTATGTACTTGGTCTCCGCTCCAGGATGGCAGAGTACATGGAGAAGGCATCTAAAAACCTTGAGGCCAGCCAGGAACTTCAAAAAGCTTGGCATGACCAAAAGGCTGTCCTAACTGTATACCATGCAGGACAGAAGGTGTGGGTGTTGGAGCCAGTGGCCCCAGCAGCTCTCCAAGACAAGTGGTCTGGACCCCACATCATCATTGAACAGAAGGGAGAAGTCACCTACTTGGTTGACATGGGAACTCCCAGGAGCCCTCACAGAGTACTTCATGTGAATAGGCTCAAAGCATTTGTTGACAGGGAGGACATGGGCTTGCTCATGGCCACAGATGAGGGACAGGAGGAAGAGAGTGACCCTCTCCCAGACCTGCTCACTCAGAACCCTGATGATGGGTCAGTAGATGGTGTAGTCTTTTCTGACAGCCTCTCTGAGCCTCAGCAACAGGATTGTAGGCAGGTCCTGCAATCCTTCAGACAAATGTTTTCTCTGACCCCCAGTCAGACAAACTGGTGCACACATGAGGTGGACACTGGAGACAGTCTGCCTATAAAGAGTAAAATCTACAGGCAACCTGACCACGTCAGGGACTGCATAAAAACTGAAGTACAAAAGATGTTGGAATTGGGAGTCATTAAACCCTCAGAGAGCCCTTGGGCTAGTCCTGTAGTTCTAGTGCCTAAACCTCACACCCAGGATGGCAAGAGAGAGATGAGGTTTTGCGTAGACTACAGGGGTCTCAATGCTGTCACTAAGACAGATGCCCATCCAATACCCAGGGCAGATGAACTGATAGATAAGTTGGCTTCTGCAACTTTCTTAAGTACATTTGACCTAACAGCTGGTTATTGGCAAATCAGGTTAGCTGAGGATGCCAAGGCCAAGACAGCATTTTCTACCCCAGGAGGTCATTACCAATTTATGGTGATGCCCTTTGGTTTGAAAAATGCCCCTGCCACTTTTCAAAGGTTGGTGAACCAAGTTCTCACTGGGTTGGATGACTTTTGTGCAGCATATCTAGATGATATTGCTGTCTTTAGCTCCACCAGGGAGGATCACCTGATCCACCTGAGGAAAGTTTTAGAGGCCCTGCAAAAGGCAGGCCTCACTATCAAGGCTACTAAGTGCCAGATAGGGCAGAGTCAAGTTGTATACTTGGGCCACCTTGTAGGTGGAGGCCAAGTTCAACCTCTGGAGAGCAAGATACAGGCCATAAAGGACTGGGCTCCTCGAACCACCCAGACACAGGTCAGAGCTTTCTTGGGCCTGTCTGGTTATTACAGGAAATTTGTCAGAAATTATGGGACCATTGTGACCCCACTTAATGACCTGACAAGTAAGAAAATGCCAAAGAAAGTTCAGTGGACAGTTAGCTGTCAGAAGGCATTCGATGACCTAAAGCAGGCCATGTGCACTGCACCTATTCTCAAGAGTCCAGACTACTCCAAGCCATTCATTGTCCAAACAGATGCTTCTGAGTTGGGTGTGGGAGCTGTTCTATCTCAGCTGAATATTGATGGTCATGACCAGCCCATTTCTATTATAAGCAGAAGGCTGACCCCTAGAGAGAAACGTTGGTCAGCTATTGAGAGGGAGGCCTTTGCTGTGGTTTGGGCCCTGAAGAAGTTGAGGCCATACTTGTTTGGTACTCACTTGAAGTTCAGACCGACCATAAGCCCCTCTTATGGCTAAATCAAATGAAGGGTGAAAACCCCAAACTTCTTAGGTGGTCCATTTCCCTACAGGGGATGGACTTTACAGTGGAGCACCACCCAGGAACTGACCATGGTAATGCAGATGGTCTCTCCAGGTACTTCCACTTAGAGCAAGAAGACTCACCTGGTCAAGGTTAGTTTAATGTCCCTAAGTTTGGGGGGGGGGTTATGTAGGAGAGTGGGGTCTGCAATCCCATGGCCACCCCAGATTTTTGCTTTTTGCTTCACTGATTTACGACTTTCCCTGGCTGTGGGCCTGCTAATCAGACCCACAGCCTAGCTGTTCTCTCTCTAAATTACAACCATGTACCTTAGGTGCATTTTACCAATTGGTACTGGGCCACCTTATCAGTCCCTGTACCGCATACCTTAGGTATCCAGGGCATAGGTGTACCCAGGGCCTACCAGGGGCGGAAGCATGTATTATGCCACCCCTGGCTGGCCACCCAAACAGACACAACTGGCTGCACAACAGCTGGGGCAAGGTGGTGTAAACACCCTTTGCTTTAGATATAGTATTTCTATATCTAACCCTAAAATGGACACATATATTCCTATCAGTCACTCCTATGGCAGGCCTTATCAATCCTGAAGGCAGAGTGCTTGGAATTATGTGAGATGGTGCTCTGGCATGAGCTGAGCCCGTTTGCAGCTTGCGGAACCAAGTCCAAATAGCTGTTCCATGATAACGCTATACCATATACTCTTAAGTGCATTATAATCCTCGCGGTTAAATGCTAACTTTGGTATAGCTTTATCAAAACATGTCGAGTAAGGTGTCATACGAATTGGAATACTAACCCCTCGCCAATTCTGGCAACGGGGTTAGCATTCCACCCTTCTAGAGGGACACGACATGTATGTAACTGTGAACCCCGGTTAAAGTCAGACATAGCCTCAGCTCCACAAAATGGATGCTGCCACCGAGACACAAGTCTGCCCTCCTGCTGCTGGGAGTCCTTCCAGCAACGGAGGCCTGGACAAAGGGTTTCCTGTCAGGGGCGGTGCCAGCACCATCCCAGACAGATTTGAAAGGAAGGTGACTGCAAGTGGCACCCCGGTGCTCACTGTGCATAGGCCGGCTCAAACCAGTTCCTGGGGCACACCAGCCCCTGAGCTGGGGAGAGACCGGACAAAGGAGAGGGGTGTAACCACCCCCCTCCTAGTCCCACCCCTAGGGCAGGTCTTAGTCGCGTGCCAGCCCCTTTTCTTAGTATAAAGATAGGAGCAGGCCCCCTCCCCAAATTAGATAATTCTGAATCTTGAAACTACTTTCCACGAAAGGAACTCTTGACTCTTCTGAAGACTCTCCCTTGTGGCTAAGGAGTAGCCACCCTGCACCAGCAGGCACCATCGAAGCTCTTGCGGTTTGCTGAAGTCCATCCTCTGGATCCAGACTGCCCAGCTCGACGAGACCCAGATTCCCTGCCATCTCTGACCTTTACCTACATCATCCAGCACAGCTGAGATTCGTGGGTGCGACGAGACCCGTGGGACCGGCCATCTTCAAGACCTGCACAACGCTTCTCCAGCACGACCCCCGAGAGACCCTCGAGTAAGTGCACTGGGGTTTGAGAAGCCCTAACCCTAAGCAGCTCCAGCACCGAAGTCCAGCCCCCCCAGCATCCACGAGATCTGCGTGGGGCCCTTCTGCTTCCTTGCTGCTTGCCACGTTGTCCGGTCACTTGCCCGTTGGCTAGTGACCCTCTTGACGACGTACCACGACGATTTCACCGCTGGTCTGGTTGCTCCAGACTGGCCCTTGCTCCCCTCCAACAGAGGAGCACCCTGGACCCTCCTGGTCCACTCCAGACGCCATCTTGAGTCCACCGCGTGGGCTTGCCTTTGCCAAGGTTTGTTGCTCCAATCCTGGTTTCAGCAGCACCGACAGCAGACACCCTCGTGGGACAGCTCGCCCCTCCATCCTGGTCGCCGACAACGCCTCCTGGTCCGAGAGACTGCAGAGCCAAGCGTCGCCCACTCACCTGGTCGAGGTGACTTCATCCTGTGCCATCCTGGTGCCCATCTGATCACTGGTTAGTGATTAAGAACTGAGTCCCCTCTGCTTTCAGGTCATCTTCAACTCCGATCCAGGCTTGGATCCCATTGAACTTCATCACTGGTCGCCTGCCAGCAACTTCTTCTTTCAGGCTCCATAGACTGTAACGAGGATTCCCGACGTCTTTTGAACCCTATGAAGCAGCAGCCCCTGGGCAAGGTAACTCGAGCATTTCGGTGCTCCAACGTAGGTTCACTATCTAAGTGTCCAGATCCTTTTTCGTTTTCAGCCTAACTAGTCGGATTCGTCCGATAACACTAACTTTACGAAATCTAGCATCCATAGACTTCTTCCCGCATCCCGTGTGAGAGTGCACACTCTGCACCCGATCTCCCTAGGCCTCCTGCTCCTAACCTTAGGGTTCAGTAGTGTAGTCCTAGCGATCCTGAAGCCTCTGGATCTTGTTACTTACCTGCTAGTATTTCGCATTCCACTTTTGTAGTATATGGTTTTTCGTGCCCCTCGGGCATTTGTGTAAATTGTGCAACTTAAAGTATTTTCGTATGAGTTTTGTATTGTGCTTAGCTCCCTGACTCATAAAGAGTTCAGGGTAGAACTGTTATTAATAAATATCCTATATTTTTATAACAACTTGTGTGGTGTCCTTTCACTTGGTGTTCAAGGGGTATATGTGATGGTAAAACAGCTGGCTTAACACGCCCTCTAGAGATTAGCCTGAAGACTGCTCGTGTCCATGCTACTAGGATAGCTGGTCTGAAAGGTTGACTTGCAACCAATCATCAATAAGGGTTGTTTGGTATGATACAAAGTGATCACTAGAATAGTGAGCACTATATATCAGGCCAACTTCTCACAGACCCTAAGCCAGGAGGCTCTACGCCTCTTGCAGTGGCTGGAACATCAGGGCGTGTCCCTGGTGGTTCAACACCTGGCAGGTTCCCTGAACGCCAGGGCGGACAAACTCAGCCGTCGGTTCATGATGGATCACGAATGGCGTCTGAACTCGGACGTGGCGCCCGGTCTCTTTCAGCAGTGGGGAGAGCCTTGGTTAGATCTATTTGCCACAGAAGAGAACGTGCAATGTCATCAGTTCTGCGCGTTGGAATTTTCAAGGCGGCACTCCCTCGGCTGCGCTTTTCGTCGCAAGTGAATGGGAGGTCTGTTGTACGCCTTTCCGCCTATACCACTTTTGCCCCGAGGGCTGAAGAAGATCAGGCGCAACCGGGCCCAAGTCATCCTTGTGGCTCAGGACTGGGCACGAAGATACTGGTATCCCAAGCTACTCAGCATGTCAGTGGATCCCCCGTTTCGTCTGCCTCTTCAGGAGGTCCTTCTGTCGCAGCAGCAGGGGACGGTCCTCCACCCGAACCTGTCCAGCCTCCACCTCCATGCGTGGAGATTGAGCGGCGACAGTTGAGGCCATTTGACTTGCCTCCTGAAGTCTGTGATGTTATTCTGGCAGCCAGGCGTCCCTCCACAAAATCGGTATACGCCTGCCGGTGGAACAAATTTGTGGCATGGTGCACAGCAAAGGCTGTGGATCCACTCTCTGTCCCTCTTTCTGAGGTTCTCCTCTTTATACTTTCTGTTGCCCAGCAGGGCTCAGCTCTGGGCACTAGAAAGGGCTACCTCTCTGCCATTTCCGCGTTCTTAAATCTACCTGATCAGCCCTCTTTGTTCAAGTCCCCAGTTGTAAATGGGTTCTTGAAGGGCATCACTCATATGTTTCCTCCTGTTCCTTTCGTGATGCCTCAGTGGGACTTGAACCTTGTGCTGACTTATCTGATGTGCGCTCCCTTCGCGCCACTTCATAACTGTCCTCTTCGTCTTCTTACCCTTAAGACTGCGTTCCTGGTTGCCATCACCTCTGCCAGTAGAGTGCTTGAGCTCCAGGCCCTTTCTTCTAAACCTCCTTTCCTTTCTGTCCATCCGGACAAAGTTGTGTTGCGGACGCGACCCTCTTTCCTGCCCAAGGTAGTCACAGCCTTTCACATCTGGCAGTCCATCACCTTGCCCACCTTCTTTCCGCCTACGCATCCCTCGAAAGAGAAAGAGAGGCTCCACCGTCTGGACCCGACGTGCGCTCTCACTCTATCTGGATCGCACACGCCAGTTCCGGGTGAATGATCAACTCTTTGTTGGTTACGTGGGTGCTAAGAAGGGTCGGGCGGTGCACAAACAAACCATCTCTCGGTGGGTCATCTTGTGCATCAAGATTTGCTACTCTTTGGCGAGGAAGGAGCCTCCTGTTGGGCTGAGGGCCCATTCTACTCGGGCTTAGGCGGCTACCACTGCCCTGGGTCGTGGAGTCCCCTTGCAGGACATCTGTCGGGCAGCTACGTGGGCCTCTCTGCACACGTTCGCAAGACACTACTGCCTGGACAGCCAAGTCCGGAGAGATGGCTTTTTTGGCCGTTCCATTCTCCAGGACATTCTGGTGTGATCATTGGTTCGCAGACCCACCTCCGGGGTTGGTATTGCTGGGGTATCTATTCTAAGGTAAGGAATCTAATACTAACCTGTTTCTTTCAGATGCACAAGTTACTTACCTTCGGTAACGATATATCTGTAAGAAACAGTAGTTAGTATTAGATTCCTTACCGCCCCACCCATCCTCCCCGTTCTGCGAACCGATATCAAGGGTTAAGGTCATCCCCTTTCAGGGCCCTAGTTTTATGGCACCAGTGTTGGTTTTTATCATGGCTCTGCGTTTTCTGGTGCGGAAAAGAAGTGTGGCTCAATGGTTAGAGCAGCAGACCCCGATGCAGAGGTCTAGCCCGGGACCAGGGTTCAATTCCCCGCCTCGGCGGGTCTTGGGCTAAAAAATTCCACAGACCTGATAATTCTGGCCTCGGTGCCTATTCCAGTCATGGAGTCCGACTCTGCAACTCTGGGCAATAGCTTGCTTAATCTCCACAACGGCCCCCACAACGCTAAGGATACCTGGCCTCCACCTTGGGGGTGCCCAGGAGTGGACACCTCACAGGGAAAGCCAGGATTAGTTCCACAGCGGTATTCGTACAAGCGCCTTGAGACCCTTGCGGGTGAGTAGTGCGCTATACAAGTATCAATTTACATTTTACATTTACATTTACATTTGTATAAGAACTGATGTCCGTGTGTGAGGGTGGCGTCTAAGTACTCCGACGTCGCCAACGACTCCGACGACAGACGCGGAGCCGCAGACGACGCCTACCGACGCGCAGGGGTACTGCTACGCAAAATGTTCCTGTTCCAGTCTGACGCCTGGGGATATTCTAAGGTAAGGAATCTAATACTAACTACTGTTTCTTACAGATATATCGTTACCGAAGGTAAGTAACTTGTGCTTTTAGGAGTTAAGGAAAATTACCCCTTTTATTGCTCCATAGGGTTTGGTATTGGTGATTTTCAGAACATTTCCTAATGCTTTGTATTATGCCAGCATTCTCCACCCACTTGCGACTCTTATATTTGTCCCATAATATACAATATGTCCATGATGTATTGGATTGCGTCCTATGAGACATTAATTAAGTTAATTCCTGAGACTATTACACGAAGGTGCCCTGGTGGCAGCGCATTCTATGCAATAGGGCACACTTTCCCTTTGTGCGCCCCCTGCACCTTTCTTAAGGTGAGCCGGGCACAAACAGGGAAACTGTGCCCTATACATAATAGGGCCCCTGATCATCTTCTCACCGTGCACTGTCTGCCTCTGGTTCAATTTCCTTAGTTCAAGGTGCTTTGTGTAGCCCAGTAGGCTTTGCACAAAGTTGTTTTGCAGTTCCTTTAGGGCATCCTGAAAGAATGTCTTCCTACACTTTCGCTCAATTCACAATTCTTCTTGTTTTCAAAGAAAGCAGAGTATTTCAGTGTCTCTTCTTAGTAACATACGCCTGCTACGCCTGCTTTGTTGTGTACTGCTGTGTAATAACCTATTTCCCTGGTAATTCACCTTTTCTGTTGTTCGCCGTGATGTTGTTCCTTACAAAAAGACTTTGGGTAATCCAAACCTTTCAGAGAGGCCATTCTGAACAACTAACTTCTGTCTGGTGCGATATACTATGTCACTCACCTCCTTAGTTGCTCTGGGATTTCATTGGCAACATGAGTGCGAACCTGGACTACTACATATTCCAAACTCAACTGATTCACACCAATAATTCGCAAGGGTACCAGAATGGAGAAACCACCCCAATTATTGCAGATGCACCCTTCTCCCCAAGAACACATCCCTGACACTCATTATCATGCAGTGCCTTAACAGAATGTATTGTGAATATTTCTACTATTATTTGTCATTCTATATAAGTAAAGAACAGGTCTTTGAGCTGCATTTATCTGGGGGCTGAGCTTATTTTGCAAATACTTAAATGACTAGATCCGTTTTTGATCTAGGTATTCGTGTGTCCTTAGAATTGAACACTTTCAAAAGCATTAGTAGAGTCTCATCCAAAAACATTTATATACCTCAACCAGAATACTACTATCTCTGTATGCCCTGCTTCTTTGTCTCTGTGTAACGGTCTTTTTGTTGAAACTACAGGTCTTGTGATTTGTCGAGACTGTTTCCCCCATAATATATTCTGTTTTCACCTGTTTGTTGCTGTTATCCTATTTTGCGTATTGTGTGGTTTGTAGGAATCTCATACACATTGTCTCAAATCCTAAAACATTTCTCTGAAATTACATTACATTACATACAGATACAGGTAAAATAATGTTTGTGTTCTTGTGATAACAGTTGTGTCAAAAATGATGTTGGTTCTTCTGTTGGCAACTCGATAGCGCTTGCACAATTTAGATGGCACTCTTTGTTTGCTCAATATGTTTTATCAAATAATGAAGTTCCCTTATTACTCGAATCCTACTAGCTGCATCTTTCTAGACAGAGTGTGGTGTGACTTCATCATAAGAAAAAGCCTTCAAGGTATCCTGTAGAGCACATTTACTGATAAAGAACTCATTAAATAGGCAACATTCTAGAAGTTGTTGTCTTTAAACTATTCTAAAAAGCCACATCCTCAAAAATGTCATGTCAGTTTGATCTTCAGTCTTGATTGCTTGGGTTCTCTTGACGTAGTTAGTTGAATGTGCATTGGCTTAATATCTGCTTCCTCAATACTGTTATCTTTTTAACATTTAGTCTTTATTTGTAAATGTCTAAGGCTGGGTTGTAGAATAACAGGTTTAAATGGCATTGGGGAGAAATACAGCCTTGCAGGCATGTCTAACTTGTTGAATAATTATGTTAGAATGCCTGTTTAAGATATTTTTCTTTAAAATGCACACTATATTGTTGGCAGCTAAAGCTTGTTGGCTGGGCCAGTCATTAAATTGTTTTTGTTACAAAGATGAATGGGAGCTGAATTCTAAGTGTGGCCCCTGGACAGTGCTTTTATAGCTGGGTAGAGTTCAGGTATGGCAGAATGTGCCTCTTGAATGAAAGCACAAGGGTTCTCATCTCAGTTAATCTTTACCAGGCCAGAGGTAAACATCCTCGCTTGAGAAAGAACAGATTTAAAACAAGGAAGGTATTTGATGGAAAAGCCCTAAGGGTATCATTTCAGATTATTTTTTCCCTGTGAGGTGACGCTAATGAGTAAAAATAGATTAGATACCCATCTGTAGAAACAATGCACTGTAGTGAAAAGAAAAGGCTCGCATTTTCCCTTCTTGGAATATGCATGTGAGTGCTCATACCTTTAAGAGATTGTTGAGCTTCTTGGTGTGCTCACCTGTGATGGAAGTAATAGTATAAATATGAGCAACAGGCAGATGTAATTAACACAGCCTAACCCTGGCAGAGGTGATAATTTGAGCTGGAGTTGTGGGGGAGGTGTGGGGGGTGCAGATTGCAGAGAATGTTGGCCTCTGCCCTGACTCAGCCCCACCCTTATGACTGGGTAAGTCCCAGCTGGACCTTGCACAACCTGAGACTGAGCGGAGCCAGTCGAGGCATTCATGTATAGCTGTGACAAAGCGGAAGGAGGACCTGTGGTGTAAGCCAGTAGTGATCTCCTGCATCATGCTAGTGGTGGTGTGAGGGCCCTTGTAAAGACTTGGCTATGGGCTGGGAGGGCAGAAGAACAGGACAGATGCTGTGAGAATCTTAGCAGGGGTTTAGACGCCCCTCCTCTAACCCCCCCCCCCCACACACACACACACACACACACACTGGCATGCACAGCTGCTCGGAGGTTCGCAGGTGCTTATCTAGATGCTACCACACTGCAAGCAGTTCTATTAGTTCATTTCATTTTTTAGTTGAACATTAGCCAGTTCCTGTATTTCTCACTATATCTTTTACCTTCTTCAGCTAATTGCCACTTGTCCAAGAGCAAACTGGAACAATTAGTGCCATTTTCCATTTATATCCAAAGAACTAAATGAACTCAGTAAATCAAATGTAGAGCAGATATAACAATAATAAATATAATTCTGAATGGAGACTCTAAAGAAGTACTTTGTTGTTTTACGTTGTCTCTTAAGTGCGTGAAGCTGGAATGTTTTGTCGACTCCTTTCTTCCCATCAACTGCGATGTGCATCATGGTTATGCTGTCCCGTCCATTCCTTTTAACATTTTTTACAGCAACACTTTCACTCTTACACCGATGATGTCCAGATGTATCTTTGGGTAGCTGGGCCACTGGAGAACTTTGAGATGACAAATACAAGGCTTCTTAAAATCCCTGACTGATTGACTGACTTTTAGTGGGCTCAGATTTAATAATTCTGAGACAGAGGTTATGCTCTTGGGGAAAACATCTGCACACATCTCCTGTGCTTTGTTTCCCAATCACAACATATTTGGATGTCCCTTAACATTTGCAATGCAGATTAAAAGCTTGGCACCATTTTGTAATCTTAGTGGATGCCTTGTTAGACTATTGTAATGCCTAATATGGTCGTATTCGGGAATGCAGCAGTGTGTCTGATATCCATGCATTCGCTGCTTGTGAAAGCCTTGTTCAATTTCAAGATCCTGACTATGGCTTACATGTACATTGAGCAGAGTCAAATAACCACAAACTATGTGCCAGAACAATCCCTATGATAGGTCGACCTCAAGCTTCGTACTGTTCCCCTTACCAAGTACAAATCTTAGAGTGACAGGATGTTTTCCATAATTTGACCCAAACTGTGGCTCAAACTTCAATTTCATACCAGCAAGGAGCAATGTCTTGACTTTTCCTAAAGCAGTAAAAGCATGAGTGTCCGGTAAATTTATTCTTCATGATAAGTGATTGCTCTTTGTGGCACCAAGATACAGTTTCGTAATTTCTTGTGTGCAGTGTAAGTAAATAAATAAGTTAAAATGTGAATTAAATCTTGGATTACTTACAAAATCTTGCCCAGTGGGTTTTTAGCGAAGCATCAGTGTGCTGTGAGACATACTTAGGGAGCTTGTACTGAGCAGCGGCAATTCACTCATGATTTTCACTCATGATTTTCTTTCTTCAATGAAAAACTTATGGCCGACTTTGAAGCTATTGAACCAGGTTCGAGTCGGCCTGAGGCTCAAGCATCCTGTGATCTGGGCAAATCACTCAATCTCACTGTGTCTAAAAGTGAATGTGTTCATCTGTAATGTAACTGGTGCTTATGTAAAGTGCTCTGATACCTTCAGGTAGAGTTCACACTATATAAAACTGCAAAAAAACAGCATAATGTCACCTGAAAGACCTTGAGGTAGAGTGACATCTCAGGGATTGGTTGGAGATGAAGTTGATAAAATGTGTAACTGTGAAGCAAATCATTTAGTTTTAAAGGTTTAGAGGAGGCAGACGGTAGTGAGGGTTCTGCACAGAAGATTTGTAAGATGTACCACAACCTCTCTAACTGCCTTCTCTTCTAAAGTATTACATTTGCAGATAGTAGCAAGGGATAATTTTCCAGCTACGAAGCTTTGAACACACTCAGAAAGATAAGAGGTAGGATACACTTGAGCAATCAAAAGAGGAGATATAACCTTAGAACGAAAAGGGATATGGAACTTCAGGTTCTCTTTTTCTTAGGACAGTGAGAGAGCTGCACATCTAGAATATATCTAGATTTGTTTGGTCTGTGTGAGAAGAACTTTCTGCTTGCAAGCTAAATTCTAAAACCAGCAAAACCAAGTTATCAAGTACTATGAAGAGGTTCGTTATTCTGTTTTTGTCCTGGTCCGTAAAAAGAGACCCATACAACTTTGCTTTGAGCAGAGTTGAAAGTCTTGTATATTAAAGCACAACGGCATACCTAGCATAGTTAGGGAAGGGCTACAATGGTTTGTTTGGAAACCTACGTTACTGCAACTCAAGGTTTCAGAAGTCTGAAGGCTTTCTCTGTTCCCTTCTATCACTTTTATTTAACATGAGAGAAACAGTTTAATTATTCTTGTATTAAAGTTCCATTTTGTGTTTACTGAAAGAGAGGCTTGAATTCTAGTAATTGAATTTTTTTTCTTCTTTTCTTTAGAGTGAGTGGCTGTGTTGATCACTTTATGGCCTCTGAAAAGGAAGCATACAGTTGCCTTCGAAACATTATTTCAACCTTAAATATTGAAGCACCTCCTGAAGAAACGTGGGACTACGACGATCCGCTTTATGATGCACAAGAACTGTTAGGGCTTGCACCACGGAACTTTAATTATACTTTAAACATTAAGCTGGTAAGTACTAATGTTGCGTTTTGTTGCTTTTTATCCCTCAAATAATATACATGAAGTCTGTTATTTGCATTCTCTGAATATGTGTTTAGCAAGTTGTATTTGGCCAAATAGTAAAGCAGATTTAAATTACGCCTAGGTGGCTGGCATACTACATTAAAACCGATTAAGCCTTTGTGGATTAACATATTATTTAATAATGGATACCACATAAAGTAGCATGTTTGGTTACATCACCCAAAGACCTAACACAAATGTGTTCATAATCTTAGATTTAAGTGGTCCACCACTGTTTGGTTCTTTGTTCAGTTTTGATGAGTAAGTGAATGGATTGTGTAAGTTTGTGATAAGACGTAGCCCCTAATATGATTTGTTTGTCCAGCCACAGCCCTTCATGCCTTATCTAAGGTGACAGATAAAAATACACTTGTACCAGTTACACTGAAATTACAGTGACTGATCAATTCTATTGTATCCTATGCATATTATTTTCTAATGCCTTAGAAAGCATCTACATAAACAATAATTTGGCGTTGAAAAATTAACCTCTTTCTTCACATTGGGTCTAATTTGGTCAGCTTTACTCCACGAAGCATCATTGCGCCTATGGTAGACTACACTGATGACTAGCTTGATCTTAATGCGTTTTATTTGATGTATCTAGTTATTTGTTTTCAAAGCCAAATCACAGTGTTAGTAACATTGATATAAAGGCACCAATGACTTAACCATCATCGGCAAATAACTAACAGCATTACTAAAACTGTAAAATGAAAATTAATCGTAACAGAAATCCCTTCTTTAATAAGCGTGGTTTTATAATATTTTAAAAATCTGTGTAAACTATAACTTTTTTTATTTTTCGGCATTAATGATTTGAATAATTTTTTTTTCTTTCCTTTTCAGGTCTGTATTTTGACAGCACAGCTGTCAAAGAGACCTAATGTTAACAATATACCTAAGGTGCACTTTGGGTCTGTCCCTTTTTACCATTAGCTTTCTTCAACCATCCTCTTGAAGCCGTTGGTTTGAGACATTGTCAATCACGTCTTGGTTCGGCCCAATGGATCATTCATCTTTCACCTAGTGTTAATTGGGTGTGCCCGCCAGCTCCAACTCAAGTGCTTGCGTTGAGCTTGACCTTTATGATGGATAACTTCACAACTGTCTCTCCCTTTTGTGACTTGCTCTAATGTGCTAACACTGCCTATGTTGGCACATAAAAACTAGAGCTTGCTCCCGTGCAAGTCCTAGTTAAGGCTTATAGCAAAGAGCCTTCTGTGATCCATTGTGAAAGGCCAGCCCAACCTGCTTCATGCTTCTGCATGGTCTTAAGAAGCTTTTCCCACTGCTGTCAGCTCAAGTTAAATCTGAAATCGTACGCAGCATTATTCTAAGCAGGCTAGATAACTGTAACCAGCTGTTACTCGGAGCACCAGGCTATCTTATCAACAGACTGTATTGAGTCCAAGCATCGGCTGCCAAATTAGCATTAAACAGACCTCGTAGATCATCTGCAACTGATGCAATAAAAGGAACTACACTGACTTCCTCTGAAACAGAGGATAGCCTTTAAGTCTATGTGTATCATCTTCAAGGCCCTTCAGGGCATGTGCCCTGTACCCTTACAACGGAGCCTAAAGATATCTACTCCAAGGAGATGCCTCCTTTCAGTGTCAACAAACCTCCTATGTATAACTCGATGCCGTAAGACCAGACCAGCAAAAGACACACAATTGATGGACGGAATGCGGAACAAACCAAAACATCCACCCACAGTCAAGAGATCTGGGTTAAATCCATCATTCTTTTGCTCACCATGCCACCCCAGTTTAGACCTGGCCATATGCAAATCAGTCTTGACCCTCATGGGAACAGTCCTGCCCGAACTGCCAAGCCAGGTCCTCCCTGGACCGGAAACAGACATTCTAGGACCGGTTTTGGGGTTTCACCCCTCTTCAGCCAGGATAGCTTGATTCTAGTGCCACAGTGAGCCCAGGACCCACATCTGGGCATACCTGGCACACTTAGGGCGAGAAGGCAAAAGACACACAATTGATGGGCGGCATGCAGAACAAATCAAAACATTCACCCCCAGTCAAGAGATCTGGGTTAAATCCACAATTCTTTTGCTCACAATGCCACCCCACTTTAGACCTGGCCATATGCATATCCCTGGACCGGAAACAAGCATCCTAGCAGTTCGGGCTGGACTGTTCCCATTGGGCGCAGAGTCAAGACTGATTTGCATTTGGCTAGGTCCAAACTGGAATGGCATGATGAGCAAAAACACAATGGATTTAGGCACAGATCTCTGTACTGGGGTGAATGTAGGACATTGATCCAGCGGGACACCAACCTGCGGACAAGTATCACTAAATCACACACATTCGGGCCCATAAACCACTCTCACTTAAAGTATCCGGTTGATGAAAAACCCGCTGGAATTCAGTTTAGGGCTTCTCTATATGTCTGTTTGCCTAAAGAATTTGAACCTATTTAATTACTAAGCCCTACCTTACTCATGGATCTATTAGTTGAGTTAGAGTTGGTAATTAACAACATTAAAGCATTTACCTATTTTATTTCATTGAATAACCACACACTCAGTTTAATAGTTTAGTGAATCAAGTACAAATTACAGTGTTTACTCCATCATTCTGAAAAGGTAAGATTCAGTTGCTTAAATTAGTCTATAGATTTTAATGACGAGTACCTCAGGAAGAGAGGACAGAGAGAAAAGGAACATTGACACAATACAATTATATTTACCTAGGATGGTGTGAGATCAAACCGCTCTGGCCAAGAGTTTGGACCCCACAAATTAACGGGTAACAAGTTCAGGACAGGATTAGGACAGGACAGGTCACCTCTTCTGGATTCAACACCAGTGTCAAACCCCTCTCAGATGCTAGTTTCCCTCCTTGACTATTTTCCACACCTCGTTCCACATTCCCCCAACCTCATTGGTCCTCTTCCGCACTTTCGTTCCTAAATTTTATTTGTAAAATTCTAAGTCTGCTTTTGAGTAAATCGAACAGCAATCAGACAACATCTCTATCTCTCAGTGTTCTGACAGCGATCAGCTTATTTCATTTAGCTAACTATCCCAATCATACCTTCTGGTGGCATGTTCCAAATGTTTCAAACTTGTGTAAAATGTATATTCTGATTGGATAAGCCAAGGGAATGATCGTCACACCATACTAAATTCACTACTTTTCTAAAGAGCATGGTCTTGTGTTCCCGCCCATTTAATTTGTTTCACCCAAGCTTTATTCCCACCCGTTTTTCATATTAAAATTAAACATTGTATAACATTTATACATTTTTTCATTGAGTCTTCAGGATGTTACGTCATTTTCTGCCTATGAGAAAAGATCGTCCTTGATCAGGTTCCAAGACTTGAGATCACGACTCCAGGGTTGCAGTCTACTGCAACGGCACGCGTTACCCACGTGGGTTTTAAGCCTCATCTCTCTATTTAGGCCCAATTACGAACTGACAGAGCAGTCAAAAAGACAAGATGTTAGATTCAAATAAAATGGTTTCACTGTATACCACTTATGTCTACTCTAATCCCATTTAATCAAAATAATTCTTTATGCATTAGCACTTAGTATAAAACACAGTTTAGTTTTAAGCAGAGCAGATGCTTAGCATGTGAGTTCTGAAGAGGCCATTTCATACATTAGTGCGCAGAAGCAAAGCTTTCCCTCCAAGCGTTATGACATCATGCAGTTGGCGCATGCGCAATGCGTTTCCCGCGTTTTTTAGCAGCCATTTTAGTCTCATCCGGTTACTTGTTAGTAAACACATAGGCAAGCTTCCCCTGCTTCTACATTGTGTACTAAATTTGTGTAAATTCGTATAACAAACATTTAATAATACTTTATTATGATTATATGAGAGGATTCATCCAGCAAGTTGCATATATGCAAATCCCTGCTCCATCAACATTGTTCTGCATTCTGTTCATCAATTGTTCTTTTTGCGTAAGACCAGACAAGGTAGTGGAGCCTTTACAGTTAAAGCAGCCCAGTTCTGGAACAAGTTAACAGTCACTCTCAGATCATCAACTGATCTACTGGGTTTTAGGAAGGTCTTGAAGTCCTGGCTCTTTCCTAAGTGACCATGTGGCCTTCTTGTGCTCACTTTTACAGCTGGTATGTTCAGATGAAGGCTCTCAGTGCCAGGATACATGTAAGGTGACAGTTTGCACTTTATAAATGCTATCAATAAATAAAATAAACCTGCTGATTATTTTGAGGCAGGCATTACGTGGTCAGTTGTTCCTGTTCCCCTTCAAGCAGTTCACAGGCCTGCATGTCTGTATAACTTTCTGCTGACTGCCGATAGACCATGCGAAAATTGGTAAGCACATTGGATTTACATTTAGGACATGAGTTAGTTCATTATGAAGCCTGGCTTCCTCACACTTAGACGTCGATTCCGATCCGGTAGAATAAACATCCGTACGAATCGTATCCGGAGCCATCACCGTACGACTCGTATACACGCCGTACGACCCGACAAGTACGATCCAGACCGGGGCACTAGGACGCGATCCGTAAGGTCCACGTCAGGTAAGGGCGATTCGTACGGAAAAGCGCACAATCACATACACACCGTACGGTGCGTACCCCCCATGCTCGCAGGGGTACGCCCCATACACCTGCGATCACGGGGGGAACGCACCGTACCCCGCGATCATGGGGTGTACGCACTGTACATCCAGCGAACATGGGGTACGGTGCGTACACCCCATGATCGTGGGGTATGGTGCGTACCCCTCGTGATCGCAGGTGTACGGGGCGTACCCCTGCGAGCATGGGGGACGCACCGTACCCGGGGGGGGGCGTTCCGTACCTGTTTCGGCACGAACTCTGCTTTTACGGCTGTTTACAGCTCCCGTAAAAAAAGGGTCGTACGGTGCGTACCCGACACGTATCGTACTTGCTGGGTCGTAAAAACCAGCCGTGAGCCGTACAGATCTGGCGTACAGGGGGTTCCGACGGAGACTTGTACGGGGATTCGAGTCGTACGGTCTCTGTACGATTTGTACGAAGTCCGGCTCCTGGTACGAATCGTACTTCGTCGTACGTACGATGGACGTTGCAGGGTACGATTCGTACAAGAAAAACGCGACTATTCGGTGCGGTTTTTACCGGATCGGAATCGACCCCTTAGTTTTTTATCTTTGGGAGTACCACATGCAAGAGCCATTTCACAAGTGCCAATAGACGTTCGGCCCACTGCTTCATAGTCAGATGCATTTGTTCTTTCACAAACGTAGTCTCGAAGAAAAAGAAGCCAGTCTATGGGCTTTGCTATTGTACAAATTGTTGTTCATCCCATTTAGACAACATTGACTACTTTTGCTATGTAAACTTGTTTTGTTGAGAAAAATTAGGAGCCTTTAACTTTCTGCAGAGAAACTTTATATGATGGTTATTTATTGAATTTTATATTTATTCATTAAATCAGTCAGTTGCACCTCATCTACATTTGTGCTACTTTGGGGGCATATATCATGCCATGGACGTTTGGCAAGAAGCTTTTGAGATCTATTTGAGGCCTAAGGTGGAGATGTAATTGTTGCAAAAAAGAAAATTGGCTATGTTAAAGCACAGATTCGGTGTGGAGAGTAGAAAAGTATTAACAACCTTGCCAGGTTTTGCAGGGTTTGGTGAAGGAGGGGACAATGAGTTAGATATGGATGAAGAATTGGATGATGCGTATGTGTCTGCTATGAAGGCGCTTGAAGAAAACTATGGAAAAGTGAGTGTTGCTGCAGAATGACAAATTGTTTTCTCTAGCACAATTACTAGGTGAGACAATTGATCAATATGTGGCGGTATTTCTAATGTTAGCTGCTACATGCAAATTTAAGGATTTACATGAAGAAATTATTTGTGATAAATAAATTAACCATACCTCAAATATGAGAATACAAGAGAAGTTATGTGCTTTGAAAGAACTATCCTATGAAAAATCTATAATGGTACCTAAGCACTTTGAAAACTCCCTGTGATATATGGAAGATTTGAAGGTGGGGGAATGGGTGTGTAGAAACAAAGCTGAACCCTTGCAAACTACTTTACAGTTGGTGGACAAGTCCAAATGTAAGAGGATTGGTAAATTGAGAAATGTTCCGAAGGTAACAAAAGACATTCGGTATGGGGGAACAAAGTATGTTGCCAGTTCTGGCAATTGTACTGCTGCAAAAGCGAAACGTTGCAGATGTAAAAATTATCGGCCATTTTTCAAGGGTGTGTAAGTAAGAAACTATGAATTTTAAAAGTTGTGTGAATATGTTACAAGAGAGCGAAGATTAGGAAGAGGGATGCCAAGATTCACTAGAATCAGAGGATAGCTTGGAAGTATTGGTAGTGTGTGATATATCAGGAGAAAAATAAATGTTGGAGTTGAGCCATATCGTCCGACAAAATGCATGTTGGAAGTGCGGGTATGAAAATTAACAAGTGGCGGACTCTTTTTTCACTGTAAAAAGGGACTCGATGTGGTTTGGGAAAGAGAAAGTTATTAGAAATGGATTTTAAACTGGAGGGATGCTGTGGAGTGAAATTACTGATTATTGGGTACATCCAAATGGTATTATGTTTTAAAGGAATGTGTACCCTGGGTCAGATTTACTTGCTAGAGAAAGGAACAATTATTTTGGGATGGCGTGAACAACGAGCATTAGGAATTGTGTGGAATCACAATAGGGTTGAGCACATTTTGGTGTTCTGTCATGAAGAAACTTAAAGTGGGTGTGAGAGTTTCCAAGATAATTTAGACGAGATCTCTGGTGTCTTCAAAAGTTTATGCATAAAATAATCTTGAGAAAGAGGCCACTGCGATAGTGCACAAAGTGCATAATGTACCGCTTGCCTTAAATGGAAAGAGAATTAAACAGGTTGTTAAAGAATAATATTATTGAACTGATAGAATCTTCGGAATGGTTGAGCCTTGTGGGCATTGCCCATAAACCTTCCTCTTTATGCAAATACACAATGAATACAAGAATCAACACAAATGGAACTCCCTTCGCATTGAACCCACCTCCAAGTTTAGAGCTTGTATGGAGGTAGTCTCCCAATGGATGGCGTGTCATTTCTTAAAACTAAACGGCGAAAAGACCGAAATTATGGTATTTGGAGGGAGCCAAGGTCTTTGGTCGAAGGACTGGTGGCCACCGTCCCTGGGAGACTATCCGACCCCTACTTCTATTGCTAAGAACCTTGGCGTACAAATTGACCCTGCCTTATCTTTAGATTCTCAGGTAAATAGGACAGTGTCAACCTGTTGTGGCATTATTAGAATCTTAAAGAAAATTGCCCCCTACCTGTCCTTGGCAGCCCGGAAACAAGCAACAACTGGCTTAGTACTATCGAGGCTAGATTAATGTAATGCCCTTTATGGCGGCATTAATAAAGGCTCCATCTACCGCCTCCAAATGGTACAGAATGCGGCAGCCAGGTTGGTCTTAAGCCTTCCTAGGCGAGCTTCTGCAACAATGGCCAGAAGGAACCTTCACTGGCTTCCGATTCCATCTAAGATCTCCTTCAAAATTCTTTGTCTGGCCCATGGTGCTATTCATGGCTCAGGATCAGAAGGTATTAGATCTCTTTTGTGTGCATACACCCCCATTAGAACTCTTCGATCATCATCGAAGAACAGGCTTGTGGTTCCTAGGTTTGCAAAGGTTAGATGGGGAGGTAGAGCCTTTTCCACCTTGGCTCCCAAACTCTGGAATTCCCTCCCCCTGGAGATCACTAGTCAATCTTCCTTAGCAATCTTTAAAAAAACTTCTGAAAACCTGGCTTTTCTCTCAAGTATATTAGGGTTTGCTCCCCCAGTGGCCTCTTGGTCTAGTTATCTGGTAGTTTGAACTTTTATGTTTGTTTGTATTGCGCCTTGATGCCCCTTGGGGCTAAGTTTGCGCGGTATAAAAATGCCATTCATTCATTCATTCACTCCCGCCCGCTGCCCTCCCAGCAATCTACATGTGCTAGATCATCAATGAATCTAATGACGGTCACCAGTGCCATTCTTATATGTGTATCAGCCCATGTAGGTTAGAGCTTCTTCGTCTAACTGATGCTGTATAGGGCGGGTGGGTTCTAGCACAATTCTACAGAAATCTGCCCACGTCTGCCACACTTTCCCATGCTTCTGCGGGCAGCCTCTGGTACTATACACTGTTATTTCCAAATCCATGCAGTTCTGGATGCATCCACTCTGGCGTAGAAGGAGGAGTTGTGTCCTTCCACCCCTTCTCTATGTCCCGTTTCGTGAGGGTCAACCCCCAAAAAAGCAGTGTCGGTTTGTATCAGTTACCAACCCACACATTATTGATATGTAGCAGGATAAGTTTGGTGTCCATTGGGATGGTCCAACCTAAAATTCTACCCAAGCAACATTTCACTCCCTGCTAAAATGGTACCAATACATGACACTCGCACAATGTGTGCAGGAATGTCTCCTCCATGTTCGCACAGCAGAGGTAAGCAGAGGAGGCAATAAACCCCCTCTTCCATAAGCAATGAGGTATACCCTGTTGAAGGTATTTAAGTTGTATCAGTCTAAACTTGGCCGCAGCTCTAAGTGCTCCGATAGCTTCTGTCCAGTCCTCATCCCCAACGTCTCCAAAGACCTCCTCCCACGCCTTCCACAGATTAGGGAATGTGTCTGATTGGGTGAAGAGGAAAGTCTGATAGATCTTAGTGACCTTATGGAACTCATGGGGGCTCCATCCACATTTACCATCGATACTACGTCCATCTATAATAATTTGACAAATGAGAGAAACTTAGGGTTGAAATTTAGGCAGCGGAGGAGGTCAAACAAATAGTCCCAACTCACCGAGTCAAACGCTTTGTCGATGTCAGCGAGGAGAACCGACGCTGCCCCCAACCTCCCCGACAAATCTTTTTATAGACATTTGATATTGTGCCAGGTGGCCCTAAGAGATATGAACCCAGCTTGTTCAGGGTGTACTAAGGTATAGATTGACCGCAATAAATGGTCTGCCTGTGCTTTCGCCAGTATTTTCACTTCTAAGTTCAAGAGAGAGAATGGGCGATATGAGGAATGTAACTCAGCTGGCCGACTAGGCTTAAGATTCACCACTATCTCCGCATGCCACCAATCCCAGGGCAGAGACGAGTGATCAGCAGTGGAGTGGATGACCAACATGTGTTCTCGGAGTTTAGGCATTCATGATAGAAAAAATTCACCTGGAAAGTCATTAGGCCACAGAGATTTCCCAGAGCTCAGCCGCATCGATAGCTCTTCCAACCTGTGGTCGTCATCTAATGATGCACCGTCCGCAGGTGTAAGAGTCCTGAGGGGAAGGTCGGCTACAAACGCCTGTATCCGCTCCTGTGATAGAGCCCCCATCTGGGAGTATACCCCTCAATGTAGGTTGCAATGCTGCGAACCACCTCTCTAGGATCCGTATATAAAGAACCGTTTAGGCCGTGCAGGAACGGGACAGAGAAGGACTGTCTGAAATTTTGACACAGTCTATGCAACATTTTACTGGACTTGTACTCCATTGGTATATGCGTATTTCTGCCACTTGCCAGTACTTTTTGGCCTCCTCCAGCATAATTTACTGATATATTTGCTGCAGGTTCCATCTGTCCAGTACTCTGTTTTATCTGTGCATCCACGTTATGATGTGAGATTCCAAGTTTGCAAGTGTCTGCGTTCTATGCCGTCTCTCCCCAGTAGTGTAGCTAATATCAATGCCCACAGTGTACCTTTATGGGCTTTCCAAAGTGTTACTGGGGATTCCCCAGAGCCTGCATTGTGGGTGAAGTAGATTTCACTGGACTGCTTTATGTGTTTTTTATAATTTGCATCTTGTAGGGTTCCAATGTGATAAGCGTCCCCGGAAGTCAAGTCATTGACAACCCAGCTGAATTCGGAGGACAACCCAGCTGAATTAGGAGAACGATCGGAGAATGGTCAGAGAACCCCCATTCTAGTATGTTGGTGTCAACAATCCTATGTGCATGTGTAACTGGTGTAAGGAAATAGTCTAGGCATGAGAATGAGCCTTGCGCTTGGGAAAGAAAAGAGCAGTCACACTTGGAGAGATGGTAGATTCTCCAGACTTCCACTAAGCCCAGTGCAGTGACAAAGGGTAACATGCAGGTGCTTCCAGTGCCTGGGGTGGTCAATGCGGTCCCCATCGATCAATGGAGCTATCCATGATGCCATTCTAATCTCCCCCCCATCACAGAAATTCCCCCCAGATCTCAGTGATTAAATCCAGGAAGGATTGCTTTGAGGAGGAGGGGCGTAGACATTGGGGAGAGTGAGGGGTTCCCCATGAAAACTTTCAGTCGCAGCTGTGTATCTGCCCTTCGATCTACCTAGTCTTAGCAAGTTGGAAGGGAGCACAATTCCTTATCAAATTGCTTGTTTCTCTAGAGCCCCTAGTGAACCTGAAGTGTAATACTTGTATGTAGCCAAACCGAGTCAGGCCAGGGATCTTGTTAAAAATGAAATGAGTCTCCTGCAGAAACAAGCCATCTACTTTTAGTCTCTGGGCATACTCGTAGAACAGTACCACTCAAGGTACATTTGGGTGGAAAAGAGGAACAATCAGCAGCAGGGCCGTGAGTGATACGAGGCGGGTCAACAGAATATGAACATCTTACCAACTCCCCCACGCCATACTTATAAAACATGAAGTATCCGTTGCGGGGCAAACGTCTGCAAGGCCACAACGGGGAACCCCACAGGGCCTGCCCCAACTATACCCCATAACACCAGTGGTCTAATACCACTCTTTAAGCCACAATGGAGACCCCCCCAACCCTCAAGTTCAATTCAGTGTCCCCTCAACAGGAAGGTATACAGCATGGAAGTTTGAATGCTTCTCTCCCACGGCCGCACACTCTTTAGAATCTTGCTTCGCAACAGGGCCTGTAGTGCTGCTACCGGGTCTCATTTAGCCCTGTCATGTGGCTAGGTTAGGCCCTGGAAGAAACACTGATATTTTACATGTACACTTTTCTTAAGTTGCCTTCTTTTCGACACAGTTACTTTTGACACACATTTACTTGCATGACCGTGCAGGATTTGTTTCTCTGAAACTGTATTGCTTAAAATTGCATGGCTCCACAAGAAGAAGATCCTTCTCCTGCCTCTCCGCCTCAGGCAATCCCCGTTGCTGACCCAATTCAGGAAGGATCTCAAGAACTGGCTGTTCCACTAAACCCCAGCGCCCAGACAGATCAGAGCCCCCGCGCCTTGAGACCCTCACAGGTGAGTTGCTGCGCTAAATAAACACTGACTGATTGATTGAAAATTCCACTTCATAAGTACACTATCGCGACACCTTGCACATTTAGTACAAGGCCAGAACACAAACTGTGCAAATGTTGTTGTTTGTTATTTGTCCATGAGGCGACATGGCTATCACAAAGACAATAAACAATGTCAGCTCAGCTGGAGCATCGACACGGAAGCATTGATACTGTTATTATAAATATACACATAGTTCTGTGCTCAAATTAGAGGAGCACTCTGCTGACATTGCGAGGTCGGAATCTCATCCTAGCTGATTCCTGTTTGCCCTCTGTGAGGAGGGATGTACAACTTGGGACCGAGACAGGGACCTACATACCTTGCCTTCAGGTAATGGGGAGTTAGATCATCCAGTAGGGGATTTTTGGCAGAACACCCTCCCTAGGTAACTAGGTCAGGTAGTGCATAGTAGGAGTATACCATACCCAGTACTTGTATCCCAGCATATATACACCATATTAGCACAATGGCAAAATTGTTCATTCTTTTCACTGTCCTTATGTTGCTAATCACTTTTATCTTCTTCTATTAATCATTGTAGCGCATATATTTTATACAAGAATCACAATGGTTCAAAAAATATTGAAAACACCTCTTTGTGTATTTCTTGTGTAGCTTTCTGAATGAGCACGAGTGACTGAGCAAAACGTTTCTAGATCTGTTCCACGATTCCTTTGGGAGTCAGGGTTGTCATGTTCTGAGGTTGCCCAAAGCATTTGTTACCTTAATAGTTTTAGGGGTACTTATGGTGGCACTGTGAGCTAGCTGGTCTATAGGCCAAGATATCCTGAGGGGGTGCATAGAATCAGTCTGGCGCCATCCCAACGTTATTGTTGTCCAACAAACAAACAGTTCCTACAAAGAAAGAGGAATTCTATGACCACTCTGGCCGGGATCAACTGATCACTCGCAGCATCAAGCAAGAAACATAATTGCGGATGGGGGAAGTTGCCAGGTTCGCCTCAACCGCCGAGTCCGCCTAGTCTGGGCACAGGGTTGGGGGTTGATCCCATAGAGTATTTCTCAAGGGCTAGCGTGATCTATTTCTTCTCTTAGCAAGGGTTGTTGAGGATTGGTCGGGCCCCTCCCCTTGAGTCCATTCTCAGAGGAGTATGCGGTTTGAGGTGAACTCTTTCATCTGCTCAATGGAAAAACTCTTCCAGTGTCTCAAAAAAGAGAGTTTGAGAGCAATGGATCACCTTCAGCTTGGCAGGAAAAAGCAACATGTATTGAATATTTTGGTTTCGAAGTTGTTTTTTAGCTCCTATACAGGATTGTGGCTGTTGCTGCACCAACCTGATATAGTCATCATTATAACTTGGGATTTAAGCATAACTTTATCCTGGAGCTGGGCGTGCTTAAGGATCCTATCTCTGTCGGTGTATTTCAAGAGTTTTGCAATGACAGGATGAGGCTGGGCTCCAGGCGTAGGGTGTTGCACCAGGTCCCTGTGGGCGCATTGAATGACAAAGCAGGAGGACAGACCCTCTCTGGGCATAAAAGATCTGAGCCACTGGTCCAAGAAGCGCTCCGGGGAAGTGCCCTCACATTCCTCTGGAAATCCCACGAATCGTAGATTGTTTTGACAAGCTCTGCCTTCAGCATTTTGGACTCTTGCTATCATATCGGTGGTTGCGGTAGTGAGCTGAGTCACTGTCAGCTGGAGAGTGAACAGAGTCTTCCACCCGACACTCGGGTTTCTGCCTCTGTGATCCATTTGACAGCATTCCGTAGGTTCTGATGAGGCAGTGACATTGCTCCCCCACGCCAATCTTGGCATCCATTACTGATTTGGGTGATGGCTGCCAGAAGGGCAGAATTATCCGGGACTTGTCCTCCATGCCCATCCACTCCCGGAGCCTGGGCCACACCCCCACAGTGAGCAAATGTATCTAGGGTGCTCTTCTTCCCTCGAGGAGGAGCCTTATCTTTAGCCATATTCAGAGCATCAGTGCAAGTCTTCCAACCTGGGCCATTCCAGAGATGCACAGCCACCTCCAACCCTCCTGTCCCTCACTAGAGTCCAACAAGTGAGGCAGCATGAGCAGTCAGCCCGCCAAGTCTGGCCTCCAGCGGCCGAATGAAATAGTGAAATAGTGTTCACCAGGAACGAGGTGGGGTGAGGAACAAGAGAGGACACTAGTGCCAGCCAGAACATTGCCAGTCTCACCTCAGTCATACATTCCCTGTCAGAGGCTCCAGAGGTCCAAGCAGTCCAATGAAGGCAACTCCCACCAGCATTCCTCCACCCTCAGGGGAATCTCGGGCGGCAGGAAGAGAGTTCCCAACATTCAGGCAAAATGCAGAGAGGGCGCTCAAGACCTCGTTCCTCCAAGCTCTGGGCTGTCGCTCCACCAAGCTTCTCGTCCCTCCTCTAGCAGCCCTTGCCCCCATTGGGGCCGATTCACTGTTGATAGTAGTGGCAAAAGTTTGTGGGTGGGGTGTTGGGGGCACAGCCTATCTCCTTGGGGCTTGGATTGGTCATCTTCGCTGCAGCCCAAGAGCAGCTCCCTCGCCAGCCAGGCCACACCGATGAAGAAAGCCCAGCAATAGCCACCACAGCACTTGGCGCCAAGACTGCCACAGCTGTCCAGGGACGGGCTGTGTTATCCCCCCACTCTTCAGCCATGTGGCACTCCCGGAAGGGTGCCAACAGGGCTCCGTTAGCAGGGGCCCAGGGCCCCCGCACTGCTGCGCCGCTCCAGCGGCTGTGGCTCCATCCTCCTGAGTCCGAGGCTTGGAAGCACTCTCTGCCCCCAGAATTCCACCCCGCCACCACAGTTGTGTCTTGGCAGTCCTCAACGACAGATGGGTAGCGCTTAATGCAGTCTAACAATGGTCGTGAAGAGTGGTGACCTTTGCTTCCAGGACGTTAAGAGGTGCAGCAGTAGTTAATCCATTATAGAAAAGGAGGTGTTAGCCTGTTGGCTGAATTTAGATGCTCTGGGCGCTGTGCCACAGCTAATCAGTGCCACAGCGCGAATGCTCCCTCTGTAAAGGTCTGTGGTCTGTGTAGCATGTTCTAATTGCGAGTTACCCTCCATTTCACTGTTTACTATTGTGAAGCTACCTGTTCTCATAGGCCGGAATGGGCAGGCTGAGTATTACCTTCAATAATCCTATCTGACCCCAGGAACCTGATAGGAAATTCGAATTTGATATGTTTAAGCTCAGGACCGTGAGATACACCTTTTAGTAAGGACCATTTGTATATCCCGTGTTCGAAAATGCCTCTTCTGGAAACCAGGTATTTTCTTGCCTAAGCTTTCCTGTAGGCTTTGCTAGTATGTGTATTGGCCATCTGGTTTTGGAGCAGCAGGGCCAGCTGGGTCAGACCTGGCTGGAGAGAGAGATTGGCATGCAGAGCATGGGGAGGGATGACTATTTGATTTGAGCAGGGCTGTGCCTGGCAAGTTAAATAATGGCTCCACCTCCCACGGGCGTCAGATAGCAGACCCCCTCATTCTGAAAGGGCAGGACATCTCCTTGTAAACCAAGTGCTCCCCGACCTCACCGAACTGGTTCTGGCTGGATTCAGTGACTTGTGACTTTAGAGAACAAAGACTTTTTAGGTATAAAACGCTGCGCTGAAACCTTTTTCAAGTGTGTTCCTTCTGGATGTCAAGACGAAACTCTGACCGAGTGAACAGAGGAAAGGACTTTGAAACTTTTACCAAGTTTGCTGAAGAAACCAACCGAGGGCCTGAATTGAGAGCGCCTCCTGCTGAAGTCTCAGGGACATTAGACTTCATCCCGTCAGCCATCGGAGTTTCTGTGCTTGGAATTCTACTTGCAGGTGAGGCCTCCGCCGAGTAATCCGGAGCCTCTAGTTCTACTGTGAGGAACGCGGACTGGTAACCCTTCGCTGGATCTCTGTGGGGCTGCTGCAGCTAAGAGAGAGCTGCTGCCGCCGCTGAGAGCCTGCCTTAATTTGAACCTTCAGAAACTTCGCTGAATCTGTGTGGGCCACTGCAGCTAAGAGAGAGCTGCCGCCGCTGAGAGCCCGCCTTAATTTGAACCTTCGCTGAATCTGTGCGCTGCAGCTTAGAGAGAGCTGCCGCCGCTGAGAGCCCACCTTAATTTGAACCTTCGGAACCTTTGCTGAATCTGTGTGGGACGCCACAGCTAAGAGAGAGCTGTAGCCGATGAGTGCCCACCGTTGTGCCAGCCTGGTCGAGATCATCCCTTGTCCTGTGGGCCACCGCAGCTAAGAAAGAGCTGCTGCCGCTGAGTGCTCGCACCTTGGCCAACTTTGCAACATCGTGATTTGTCCTGTGGGCCGCCACAGCTCAGAGAGAGCCTCTGCCGCGGAGTGCCCGCACCTTGGCCAACTTTGCATCATCGTGATTTGTCCTGTGGGCCGACGCAGCTAAGAGTGAGCTGCTGCCGCTAAGTGCCCGCACCTTGGCCAATTTTACATCATCGAGATTTGTCCTGTGGGCCGCCGCAGCTAAGAGTGAGCTGCTGCCGCTGAGAGCCCGCAACCTTGCCAACTTTGCATCATCGTGATGTGTCCTGTGGGCCGCCGCAGCTAAGAGAGAGCTGCTGCTGCTGCTGAGCGCCCGCACCCTTGCCAACTTTGCATCATCGTGATTTGTCCTGTGGGCCGCCGCAGTTGAGAGAGCTGCTGCCGATGAGTGCCCGCACCCTTACCAACTTTGCGCCTTCGTAGCTTAGGGAGAGCTGCCGCCGCTGTGTGCCCGCAGCTTGTTCACCATCATAAAAGATTTTCGCTATCGTCTCGTGGGAACCACAGCTACGAGAGAGCTGCTGCCGCTGTGTGCCCACCACGGAGCTGCACGACGCGAGTCATCGCCACCACTAGCCCAGGCCCTCGCAGCCACGTGCTGCTACCGCTGAGAGCCCACCTGTCCCTGAGTGCCCGACTCATTGTGGGTGCACGCTGCGACCACTGCAGCCAAGACTTGTGGTCGCTGGGCATCCGCCTGTCACCGTCTCCGCTTCTTCGAGAAGCTGCCTGCTGTGTCTCCTTCCAACGGCAGGTACCTGGTGCGCAACGGGTCGCGTAGGCCCCGGCCTTGAACTCAGTCAGCGCCACGTTCTGGTGGATACGTTCGTGCATTCTGAAGTCCCTACTGATTTACGTGCATTGTAGCTTGTTAAAACGCTTTGAGAGTCTTGAGTTAAACCTTAGATAAAGATACTATTTCTCTATACCTACTTGAGTTGTGTCCCTTTTGTGGGGTTGTTACTGCCTTATTGTGCATGGTCATAAATGCTTCACATACTGCCTCTAAGATAGGCCTAACTGCTCGTGCTACGTTACCACAGGTTTGAGCAGGAGTTGGAGGTAGCCCTCCTGCCTTAATTTAGGAAGAAGGGTCCCTATTTGGACATTGACACCAGCTATTGCCAACCAGAGACCCCCATTTCTAACAGATGTCAATGCTTATTACTTATCTCTGTTGCCAGTGCAAGAAGAAATAGATGAAGAGGAGGATCAGTGGGTTGGAGTGGATTGGGAGTGGGCAGGTTTGAGGGCAATATCAGAAATTGAGTGGAAACAAACTTTGGCGAATTACGCATTTATTCCGAAAATCATAGTTGTTACCGAGGCGATGGTCATTTGCTTTTGAGGACATTTCTGTAGTAACTAACTATATCAGATTATGGCCTGAATTGTGTCACCTAGACGGAATATTAAGTAGGAGTGAATGTTTTTTTTTTTGTGCTTTTTGTGCCATTGGAATTACGGAATAGATTATTGGTGACATTGCATGGAAGGCATTGAGGGATGTTTTTCATGAAGAGTAAAGTGCAGGAGGATTTTAGGTGTCCAGGAATGGATTGCAGTATGGAAAGATTTGTGAGGAGGTGAGCGTGTGTGTTGTATATGCAGTAACAAAATTCATGTGGCGAAGGATACTCCCACTAGTACCAATCAATTTTTCTGTCGGAGAACGTGGAAGAAAGTGGCAACAAATGTGTGTGGTGGTGTTGTTCTGCACTAGTTTGAGTTAACTAGTGCAGGCAAGAAGTATGCTGTAATTCTCATAGATTATTACTGCCAATGGTCAGTGGTGAGTTTAATGAATGTAGTGAAATCCAAAGGTGAGATGGAATTTTGCGAAGATATATTTCAAAGGGAAGGTTTCTGTCAGTGGAGTTTCAGTCTTATCTATTTCGCAGTGGGATCAGATATACGATAACAGTAATAGGCCATTCATGTGAGAACGGTCTTGTGAAGAGGTTCTACAGAGTGTTGAGAGAGAATATACAATCATAATTGCAAAGTGGACTTGATTAGCAAGGGGAAACTAAGACGATAATATAGAGCTACAGAACAACTTCATGATCTACCAGTAGAGAACCGTCTTTTTGTTCTAGAATGGTCAAAAACCTTCACCAAGGTGGTTCCTATGTGGATGTGCAAGAAAATGTTCATAAGAAACACATGAAGTATGCTGAGATGGAGAATGCTAGATTTGCATAAGGAAAATGTGAATGTAAAATAGGGTACTATTTGTGTGTCAGGTAGTTTGCAGGAGAAGAAAGGACTCATCAAGATGGTCAATGCCAAGGCAGATTTTGAGAATAGGAAAATACACTTTAGTGCTGGAATATTGGAAAAATGAACTACGAGAAATGTGGTTAAGTTGAAGTGAACAAATGGAGAGAGGGAAGAGAGTTGACTAGTGACTCGGGACAGCTTTTATCACTGCATGATGAAAAGACCAGAGTGGCAGAACAATTGTTATAATGAATAAGTGTGTGACAAAGGACGTTACCTCTGAAATTGGATGATTATGCTGAATCTTGCATTTCTTATGTTTGTGAGCTCTATTCTTTTGATTTGCATATATATAATCTTATTTTATCTATCAGATGATTTCAGATGTTCTGCGTATTAATATATTCTTGTGGCAACTTTATGTATTATTTTTTTAATGTTATGCCATATTAAGGAAAGGGATGTGTTGTGTTTTATAATGTAGCTTGCTAGATGGCTAAGAATGCAGAATGTGAGAGATGGACGGAAAAGAACTATCCCAAGACAGTTGGAGTACAGTGCTTGCTCGGTTTGGTCACACTGTTTTAACTTGAAATAGACACCTTTATGCCTCGATAAACCTGGGGCCATATGTATCAAAAAAGAGTTTAGCAATTCTCAAATAGCGATTTTTAGCGAATCGCAATTAGAGAATCGCAAAATACAATGTATATAGGATTTGCTAACAATTTTGCAAATCCTACATATTCCTTATTTGCAAATTGAGATTCACAATTAAGGAATACCTTTCCATTCATTCCTATTGGCTAGAAGGCCCATAGGAATGAATGGGAATACATTCTCAATTTTCGATTACCAATTAGAGAATCGCAAGTTGAGAATGCAATTTCAAGGTTGCAAGGGTGCCAAAAGGACACCCTGTTGCACCCCAGAAACACTTGCATGTGTGCACATTTTGTGCACATACAAGCCCTAAGGGCATGTATGTGCGACATATGGCATTTAAAAAATATCAAAAGTGCTTTATTAAAGAAAATCGCAAATTACCACCAACTTGAAGTTGGTGGTAATTTGCAATTCCTTAAGGCCAAATAGCAAATTTCTGGTGCTTCCAGAATTGCATTTAAGTAATCGCAATTTGCAATTCCTTAATTGCAGTTGCAAAATAGAAAATCACAAATTTAGCAATTCTCTATTTTGCGATGTCCTTTTGGGATGATACCTCCCAAAAGGCTATTTCCAATTTGCAAACAGGACGATTATGAAAATCGGCCCGTTTGCAATGGGAAAAAGGCTTGATAAATATGGCCCCTGGTGTTTTATTGGAGAAATGCCTGTTTTGTGGCTTTTTAACAGTTTTTTAAAATTCTTTTTTATAGATTTTTTACACTTATATGCCACAACAATCAATTACTATGTGTTTACTAGCTGAGATACAAAGCGTAGTACCACATTTGGTATCAACTTATTCATGTGAGACTAGCAAGGTTCAGCTTGTGTCATACAAGGTTACTTTGCACAACCGCATTAAAATTCATTACATTATGTGACAAATGCCGAGACATTACATCAAGGTGTTAACATTCCTTCTTCCCCAGGTATGTGATATGCTCAACGGTGAAAAAGGTTCTCTAATCAATGTTTAGTGACATGTTAGTAGGGCAGTCGCGACTCTAACAAAGAAATACAATTCTTTTTGTGGATTCAGGAGAGTCTATTTACAATGTGAATATCTTATGTAAGTGTCTGCCCTGGGGAGCCGGGATTTTGTTGACAGAGCCAGGAGGTGAATGAGGCCCATATAACTTTTGGACAGGGATCCAAATGGCAATGGTTCCCAGAAAGTAGATAACTGTTATTGGCTGTATGTGACGTCTCTCAGCCAAACTTTAATGCCTGGGGCAGGCTGCCTGCCCCAGTGTATAGCCACTCGGCACTTAGCTAGTAGGAGCAGCATGGCAGTTAGCGGCTGAATAGCAGGTGGGTCATCCTTTACATAGCGCTAAAGGGCCACTAGTGGAGCAACTCGCAGGCAAATCCAGGCCACATGCAGGAATGAGGCCTGAGATGCCCCGGGAGAAATGTCTTTTTAAAACTTATGTTGTAACATTTAACTACAATTAAAGTTTGAAAGAACAAAGTGTTCATACAGAAACAGCATCCGCATATAAAAACATTTATGACAATAAATACATGTTGGAAGGTAGTTTATTAGTAGGTGCAGGTAGGTACCTACACTTAGAAATAACATTCCAATCAAATAAGGTCCAGTCAGGTAAATTTATCCTTGCTCAACTCTTTATACCTGTGCTGCGACCAGACAGGCTTAACTAAGGAGACAGGTATGTAAAGCATTTAAAAACACCAATTTATTAAATAAGTAAGACAGATCACACAATAAAAATCCAACACCATTTTATAAAAATAGGTCATGTTTTTATGATTAAAATGACAATAATCCAACAAAAATCCAATGTAGCGAACCAGAGATATGACATTTTAAAGATGAAATACTTTCTAGTGCTTAAAAGCCAAAAGTGCCAACTTGGGGCATCTGGTCGCGATTAACCGGGACAAAGTCAAAGTTTCAGGTCGGATACAATGAGCGGTAGGGCCCAGTCAAGTTTTTAACTTCTGACATAGTCACTTGTTTGGAGCTTTTTCTTTTGACGTCGAGCGGGTCTTCTTGCCAGGCTTGCCGTTGGACACCGACAGCTTGGCTCAGCACGTTGCCATGGTCATCTCCTGGAAGTCTCATTGACGATGAAAAGCTCTGGAGCTTCAGTGGGGCAAACCTGGATCTCGGGCCGAATCTCGGTTTGACGACGCCAGCTTGACTCTCAACGACTGGTTGGTCAAATTATGGAGCTTTTTGACAAAAAAATTCCAAATTATTCCACACTTCTGGATTGTCTTCCAGAAAGTCATTTTGGGCTCTTAAAGTGTCCACAATACCAATCCAAGTTTCCAGAATCTCTGAGTTGCTCCTTGGGATGCTGGGACTACAAGACTCAACATGCCCCTGGCCAAATCCTTAAAAGTCCACTGAATGCTGTCCTGCAAAGTTCTTCTTGGTGGAGAAGGTGCAGGTGGAGGTCTTTTAAACTGTTGCCTTCAGGGAGTCCACTCCTCAAAGTTTTAGAGTCAGGCAAAGGCCTTCTTTTGCTGCTAAAGCCCAAAGTTTTGCAGTCCTTATAAGTGCAGTCCTCTTGGTGAAGGACAGGTTTCAGCAGGTCAGTCCTTCTTCTTGTTTCTTCCAGGCAGGCATCTGTGTTGCTGGGCAGCTCTTCCATATTCATCCAGGCTTCTGGACTGGCAAGCAGGGGGCACACCCCTGACCAATGGGGTGCTGGGTGCCACCCTCAATAGTGGCCACTTCCCCTATAGTGTGGCAGATTATTACCCCAGAAAGTGTTGTTCCTTAGCCCCTTCGCTGCTAGGCCTTTTCCCCTCCTGTGCTAAGCCTTTTTTTGGCGATTTGGGGTAGTGCGCGCTTAGGCCCCTGTAACTTTTTGACCACATAAGGTATCCACGCCAAATTTGCGTCCTTTTCGTCCAACATCATGTGGATTCTAAAGGTGCCCAGGGTTTGTGGATTCCCTTGAAGGGGTCCCAGAAATTAACCAAAATACAGTGAAATTTGTTTTTTTCAGAAAAATGTGAAAAACGGGCTGCAAATGAAAGCCTCTGGGTTTTTCCCTGCAAATGTTATCAAAAAAGGGTTTGTGGGGCAGAAATCTCCATTTTCTCAGCTTTTAGGGAATGACAGTCTTTTATCAGAGAACCAACATTTTTCACACAGTTTTGGCATTTTTCTGAACATAGCCTATTTTTGCTATTTTTAGAGCTTTCAACCTCCTTCCAGTTAATGGTAGAAATGAGTTTGAAAGCAATAATGGATCCTGGAAAGCTATACATTTTCGAAAAGTAGACAAAATTCTTAATTCAGAAAGGGGTCATTTGTCTAAATCCATGAAGGTTTCTTTATAGAAACTAACAGTTAAATATTGGAATAATTGAAAATTTGTTGAAAAAAACAGCCTTTTGTGTCAACGTTTTCACCTATAACTTCTTGTAATTTTGGCAGCTCTTGGAAAGCAATATAACGTTACATCCGTTAGACCTTCCTGGTTGTGGGAATATATAGGACTTGTAGTTTCACCAAGAACCCGACGAACCCAGATCCAAAAACTGAGCAGCAACTTGCAATGGTATTTTATTATTTACTGGGTATAGAGCACTTATTCTTAGAAAATGTATACATGGAAAAATCTGTATGAAAGACACCTATGTACTTCTGAATTCGGTACAAATTATAGAGTTTAGAAACAGTCAATATTTGCACATTTTCAAAATTGAGAATACTCATACTAGCATGAGAATTATTGGTCATTTTTTAAAAAGATTTTTTTTTTACACAATGTCTTTCATTGGGAAGGGAGAAATGCATGAAAACTCAATTGGTAATAACAGTTGATTTACCAATCTGAATTACCCTAAGTCTCCCGATAAAAACGGTACCTCACTTGTTTGGGTCGGCCTTGTGCCTGTGACAGGAAACGGTGCAAAATGCAACGTGGTCACACCTCAATTTTGCAGTTAAAAATTGACCCTTTTATGGCAAAGTGCCTAGCTGTCGTTTTTGTACCCTAGCTCTGCCGGCACCTAGGGAAACCTAGCAAACCTATACATTTTTGAAAAGTAGACACCCTGGGGAATTCAGGATGGGGTGACTCGACTGCCTACCACCAGGTTCTGTTACCCAGAATCCCTTGCAAAGCTAAGAAATTGACAAAAAAAAAAGCATTTCCCTCACATTTCTGTGGTGGAAAGTTCTGGAATCTGTGTGGATCAACAAATTTCCACCCACCCAGCGTTCCCCCGGGTCTCCCGAAAAAAATGGTACCTCACTTGCCTGGGTCTGCCTAGTGCCTGCGACAGGAAACAGCGCAAAACGCAACGTGGTCGCACCTCAATTTCGCAGTGAAATTGTGCCCTTTTTTTGGCAAAGAGCCTACCTTTTGTTTTTGAATCCTAGCTCTGCCGGCACCTAGAGAAACCTTGCAAACCTCTACATTTTTTAAAACTAGACACCCAGGGGAATTCAGGATGGGGTGACTCGACTGCCTACCACCAGGTTCTGTTACCCAGAATCCCTTGCAAAGCTAAGAAATTGACAAACAAAACGCATTTTCCTCACATTTCTGTGGTGGAAAGTTCTGGAATCTGCGTGGATCAACAAATTTCCACCCACCCAGTGTTCCCCCGGGTCTCCCGAAAAAAATAGTACCTCACTTGCCTGGGTCTGCCTAGTGGCTGCGACAGGAAACAGCGCAAAACGCAACGTGGTCGCACCTCAATTTCGCGGTGAAATCGTGCCCTTTTTTGGCAAAGAGCCTACCTTTTGTTTTTTAACCCTAGCTCTGCCGGCACCTAGGGAAACCTAGCAAACCTATACATTTTTGAAAACTAGACACCCAGGGGAATTCAGGATGGGGTGACTTGACTGCCTATCACCAGGTTCTGTTACCCAGAATCCCTTGCAAAGCTTAGAAATTGACAAAAAAAACACATTTTCCTCACATTTCTGTGGTGGAAAGTTCTGGAATCTGCGTGGATCAACAAACTTCCACCCACCCAGCGTTCCCCCGGGTCTCCCGAAAAAAATGGTACCTCACGTGCTTGGGTCTGCCTAGTGCCTGCGACAGGAAACCTATACATTTTTAAAAACTAGACACCGAGGGGAATTCAGGATGGGGTGACTCGACTGCCTACCACCAGGTTCTGTTACCGAGAATCTCTTGCTAAGCTAAAGAATTGTGAAAAAAATGCATTTTCCTCACGTTTCTGTGGTGGAAAGTTATGCTATATTATGTTATGTTAAAACGGATCTTTTATAGCGCACGGCTACTCCTAGGAGTGTCCCGGCGCTTTGACAAAAACCCGAGAAAGAAAAAAGTCTGGGGCATATGTAGGGCAAACAAGAAAGATTACTGGATGAAAAGCCATGTCTTCAGCTCCTTCCTAAAAACCAGTAGATTGCTGATTTTCCTTAGAGAGACGGGCAGAGAGTTCCAACATCGAGGTGCCAAGCATCGAAAAGAGCGACCTCCAATTCTAGCCCGCCTGATGGAAGGAACAGAAGCCATAGCCAAAGAAGCAGATCTCAAAGTTCTAGAAGGTACATAGGCCAGGTGCCTCCTAATATATCTGGCCCCTACATGATGGAGCACCTTAAAGGCAAGAGTCAGTGTCTTAAAAGTAATCCGTCTTGAGACAGGAAGCCAGTGAAGCTTTTTAAGCAACTCCGATGCACTCGCCCTACGCTGAAGGCCATAAATGGCCCTTGCGGCGGATCTCTGCACCAGCTGAAGGCGCACAAGAAGAAATTTTGGCAGTCCAAGGTAGAGCACATTCGCATAATCCAAGCATGAGCCTATCAAGGCCTGCACAGTAGTCTTTCTATGCTCCAGGGACAGAATCGGAAGGAACTTTCTTAGCATTTTCAAAATGCCGAAGCATTTCCCTGTAAGCTCGCGAATCTGAGGCCCAAAGGAGAGGCCATCGTCTATCTGAAACCCGAGGTTCTTTGCCTTGGAAGAGGCTTCTGCCGGAGGATGCATGTCAGGGGGCCACCAGGCCTTCCATCTAGGATCAGGAGAGCAGCCAAAGAAAAGCAGTTCCGATTTGTCGGTATTACATTTCAGACTGTGCTGTTTAAACCAGTCAAAAACCGCCCCCAGACAGCCTCTGATCCGCATACCGTCAAAGTCAGAGCCCTTTGTGCAGGTAAAGAGGAGCTGGGTGTCATCAGCGTAGGATACGATCTGGGCCCCAAATGACTCCACCACTGCCGCCAGAGGGGCCATGTAGATGTTGAAAAGGGTGGGGCTTAAGATGGAACCCTGAGGGACCCCCACCTCCAATGGCGGTATGTCGGCGGAGAAAGGTGGCGCCCAGACCGTTTGCCGGCGGCCGGCCAAGAATGACTCAAACCAATTCAACACTGTTCCGCGTAGTCCGATCTCCCAGAGTCTAGAAAGGAGACCGTCGTGAGGAACGGTGTCGAAGGCCGCCGAACAAATCCAACATAACTAATACGGCCTTTCCTACAGTGTCTAATACTTCCCTGATGGCATCGGTGACTTCAAGAAGAGCGGTCTCCGTACTCATATTGGCACGAAAGCCCGACTGAGTGTTGTGTAGAATATCATTACTCTCAATGAAGTTCGATAGGGAGATGTGCACATGCTTCTCCACCACCTTAGCCAAGGCCGGGAGAAGGGAGATCGGCCTATAGTTAGCATGGACCAAAGGGTCCAAATTGGGTTTCTTGACAAGTGGCAGGATCAAGGCATGCTTCCAGGCCTGGGGGACCACTCCCGTGCTTAAGGACATATTGAGCACCGGGTTGAGCACGGAATTTATGGCAGATGCTACTCTTCCAAGACATTTTGCGGGGCAGGGATCCTGCGGAGAGCCGGACTTGAGCTGAGTAAAGAGGTCAAGTGAGGCAGAGAGAGACAGAGATGGAAACTCAGAAAAAGAGGGGCCTTCCACAACAGAAGATGGGAGAAGATGAAAGTTCCGGAATCTGCATGGATCAACGAATTTCCACCCACCCAGCGTTCCCCCAGGTCTCCCGAAAAAAATGGTACCTAGCTTGTCTGGGTCTGCCTAGTGCCTGCGACAGGAAACAGCGCAAAACGCAACGTGGTCGTACCGCAATTTCGCAGTGAAAATGTGCCCTTTTTTGGCAAAGAGCCTACCTTTTGTTTTTTAACCCTAGCGCTGCCGGCACCTAGGGAAACCTAGCAAACCTATACATTTTTGAAAACTAGACACCCGGGGGAATTCAGGATGGGGTGACTCGACTGCCTACCACCAGGTTCTGTTACTCAGAATCCCTTGCAAAGCTAAGAAATTGACAAAAAAAACGCATTTTCCTCACATTTCTGTGGTGGAAAGTTCTGGAATCTGCGTGGATCAAAAAATTTCCACTCACCCAGCGTTCCCCCAGGTCTCCCGAAAAAAATGGTACCTCACTTGCGTGGGTAGGCATAGTGGCTGCAACAGGAAAAGGTCCAAATCGTACGGTGGAGAATTTAAAATAACCTATAGCAAAACTACCTTGATTTTTTTGGGGGGGCACCTGAGTTTTTGGCCCGGGGCTCGGCGGCCATCTTTGGAAACAACCAAACCCAAACAGTTCTGAAAACTAAACACCCGCGGGAGTCCAGGGAGGTATGGCATGCGTTAGTCCCCCAATGTCTTCCTACCCAGAATTCATTGCAAACCTTAAAATTAGGTAAAAAAAATCACTTTTCCAAACTTTTTTGCGTAGGATCTCCGTGCCGGCAAAAATGTCCTACCACCCAGCGTTCCCCTTGTTCTCCCGAGTAAAATGATACTGGTCATTGTCAAAACCACCAGCTTTTGCAAGAGGGGTTACCTGGGTTTTTGGCCCCGTGCTAGACGGCCATCTAGGGAAACCTACCAAACCCACACATTTCTGAAAAGTAGACACCCGGAGGCTTCCAAGGAGGTATGGCTTGCGTGGATCCTCCAACGTTCCTTTACCCAGAATCCCTTGCACATTTTGATTGTAGCTGAATAAAAATCAGATTTTTCACACATTTTTGTGTGGGAAAGCGTGGCATCACTGGGCTCACACAAATTTCTTCCCACCCAGCATTCCCCAAGGTCTCCCGATAAAAATGGTACCTCACTTGCATGGGTAGGCATAGTGGCTGCAACAGGAAAAGGTCCAAATCGTACGGTGGAGAATTTAAAATAACCTATAGCAAAACAACCTTGATTTTTTGGGGGGGCGGCACCTGAGTTTTTGGCCCGGGGCTCGGCGGCCATCTTTGGAAACTACCAAACCCAAACAGTTCTGAAAACTAGACACCCGGTTGAGTCAAGGGAGGTATGGCATGCATGGGTCTCCCAATGTTTTCCTACCCAGAAATCCCTGCAAACCTTAAATTTAGATTAAAAACAAACACTTTTCCATAAATTTTTGCGTGGGATCTCCGTGCCGGCACAAATGTCCTACCACCCAGCGTTTCCCTTGATCTCCCGAGTAAAATGATACCTCACTTGTGCCATACCTCCCTGGACTCCCCTGGGTGTCTAGTTTTCAGAACTGTTTGGGTTTGGTAGTTTCACAAGTTTGCCGCCGAGCCCCGGGCCAAAAACTCAGGTGCCCCCCCCCCCCCCCCAAAAAAGAAGGTAGTTTTGCTATAGGTTATTTTAAATTCTCCACCGTACGATTTGGGCCTTTTCCTGTTGCAGCCACTATGCCTACCCACGCAAGGGAGACCTGGGGGAACGTGGGGTGGGTGGAAATTTGTTGATCCACGCACATTCCAGAACTTTCCACCACAGAAATGTGAGGAAAATGCGGTTTTTTTGTCAATTTTTAAGATTTGCACGGGATTCTGGGTAACAGAACCTGGTGGGAGGCAGTCGTGTCACCCCATCCTGAATTCCCCTGGGTGTCTAGTTTTAAAAAATGTACAGGTTTGCTAGGTTTCCCTATGTGGCAGCTGCGCTAGGGCCCAAAATCCACTGGTAGGCATATTGCTAAAAATAAATCCGTGCCTAGTCGGCTTTCTGCTGCCCTGGGGGGAAGATTTCGGGGCTGGGGTTGCCCCGATATGCCCCCAAGGGGGGAACAAACATTGTGGCTATAGTATTTTGGGGGGAGGGGGCATTGGTATGCCCATTCTGGGCAGCCTCCCCCCCCACACATAAAAAAGCCAGCATAATCGTTGGCGTCAAGTGGGCTTTTTGCCCCCCCGGGGGGGGCAGATTCGGGGCTACTGCCCCCATCCTCCCTCCAGGGGGGGTAGAAAGCCTGTCATTGTTGCGGGTGGGGGGTGGGGGCATTGGCATGCCCATTTTGGGCAGCCTCCAACCTAGGACAAATGTGCCCAAAAATACTGTGTGTCTGGTTGGTTTTTTGCCCCCCCCGGGGGGGGGGCAGATTGGGGCTACTGCCCCACCTGTCCCCGGGAGGGGCAGGAAGGCTATAATTTTAGCAGGGGAGGGGGTGGGCATGGGCATGCCAGTTTTGGGCAGCCCCACCCTATTTCAAATTTGCCCTCAAAAAAATCCCTGGCGTCTAGTGGGCTTTTTGCCCCCCCCCCCCGGCGGGGCAGATTGGGGGGTAATGCCCCCATCTACCCCCAGGGGGGTCAGAAAGTCCACTTGACGCTAGGGAGTTTTTGGGGCAATTTTTGATTAGGGTGGGGTCTGCCCAAGACGGGCATGCCAATGCCCCCACCCTAATAAAAATGTGCCTAAAAAAATCCCTGGTGTCTAGTGGGCTTTTTGCCCCCCCAGGGGGGGCAGATTGGAGGCTCCTGCCCCATCAGCCCCCAGGGGGGGCAGGAAGGCTGTTATTTTTGTGGGGGAGGGGGTGGGGCATAGGCATGCCCGTTTTGGGCAGCCCATCCAAATTCAAATTTGCCCGCAAATAAATCCCTGGCGTCTAGTGGGCTTTCTGCCCCACAGGGGGGGCATAAAGTCTGTGGCGGGGTGGGGGCATTGGCGTGCCCGTTTCGGGCAGCCCCCACCCTAAAAAACAAGTGCACACAAAAAAATACCTGGTGGATAGTGGGCTTTCTGCCCCCCGGGGGGCAGAAATTCTGTAATGGTGGTGGGGGGGTGGGGGCATTGGCGTGCCAGTTTCGGGCAGCCCCCACCCTAAATAAAAGTGCACAAAATAAAATCCCTGGTGCAAAGTGGGCTTTCTAGAAAGTGAAACTGAAATTAGCCTAAAGGCTCATTTTAGTTTCAGTTTGTGTTCAGTGACGACAGCGCGACGTGCGCGCTGATCGTCATTGAACAGAAACCAGGGAGGGGGCCTCGGGAGCTGGGGAAGCTCTTCCCCAGCTCCCAAGGTCAGAGGGGTGAAAAGGAAATCCCTCTGCTGTCTGCAGCAGAGGGATTTCGTGCCCCTGGCCTCATGACGGAATGGTTCCGTCATCAGCACAGGAGCACCGATGCTCATGACGGAACCATTCCGTCATGAGCATGGAAGGGGTTAAAATGCAACATTGATAAAAATCTTTCCTGGAGTTTAAGGTCTGGCTACCCCACCTACAGATGTGGCTAACTTTCCCTAACACTCCCCTTCCTGCCCCTCTCCTAATTCAGTTATTGAGGCTCCCATCTGGCTGTGGGTACAGGAAGTGGTGGTGCGCCTGGTTCCTGCCTAACTGTCATTTCCTCTTAGAAGACCAGTTTGGCTACCCAGTCCCATTCCTGCCTTTTGCGTCACAGCAACAGATCTCCTCCCACCAGATATCTCCTTTGTCTCAGCCCAGGCTGCGTAACATCTAATCAAGAGTGCTTGGCTCAGCTTGTCAAGGGTTGGCCAATCAGAAGAGGCAGCTACTGGGCTGACTTCAGGCATATCAGAAAAACAAGTTCAATAACTTATTTGCTGTAATAGTTTTAATAAATCTGACCTTGGCAAGTTGTTGGATTTATTGCAACTATTGTTTCCATACTTTGAAGTATTATTTTAGCTCACTCTTGTCAATAGTTAGACTTTGTTAATGAAAATAAGGTATTGCAATGTTAGCCTGTGGAGCTAATTTACTGAAAAGGGGAAAAACTAACGTAGTAGTTTTTACCTCACCAGGGCTTCTAAAACATATTTTATAATGTCCCTGCTTATTTTATCAAGGCATCCTACCCTTGGAGCACCTAGGGTAGACCTTAGGGGTGCCTTATATGTAAATATAGGTCGTTTAAGACTTTTGATGTACCTCTTATTCCACAGTCGAATTTGGACATAGTTGTGTTTTAAAAACAGCATGTAAGGCAGGACTGGCTTTTAAAAAGACTGTAGGCACCACAGAGGTGCACACTTAAGTGCATTAAATCTTCTGGGCCCCCAAACCTACATTCCCTACCATATATCCAAAGGAATTGCAGGTAGGTTGTCTGTACCAGTTGTAATTATACCTAATTGCCGTGTGCCTTTACACAGAGTCCAGGCCCTGGGTAAGTTTAGCAAAGTCCAGGGCACAATCAGGGTCAGAAAACCAACATCTAGTAGACAAAATGGGGGCAAAAAGTCCTGGTCTGACAGAATTCTAAACACCGATTGTAAGATCGCGACAGTGCTGGCATTAAGCTTCTGTTTAATCACACTGACCAGTGTTTTTCTGATGGGGGGAGAAGCACAAGAGGGACACAGGGACAAGGAATGTATGTGGGAAGAGGAGAAGTGCACAGGTGGGGGAACTAGCTGCCATAAGGGAGAGAGCAAGCACATTGTAGTGGGTAAGGGGTTGGACATAAGAGGGAAAAAAGCATAAAAACACATGCATTCTAATGAGTACCTAGCCTAAAAGGAAAAAGTAGTTACTTAAAAGTGAGCCATGGAAGGACCCAAGTCAACCAGTCAAGAAGACGGTATAGCCACTATGCCCAATTGTAGGGAAAAACCCAAGATGGAGAAGACAAGCCATTGAATAAAAACAACCAAATCAGAGTCACAATACCAGTGGTAAGCAACTGGCGGGCCGTAAGCCCACTGTAAATTCACAATGGGTCTTTTGCAAGCTGTCTTGCAGTCTTAACGTAAATGAAACCTTAAAATCTCACATTTGTCACAACATACAGTCCAGGGAGAGTGTTTTGAAAAACAAAGTTTGGACCATCTTGAACTCCGTCGATAATACACTGCCCAGACCTTAAGAATAAGCAAAAACATTAGAGGCCATGTGGTTAGGGAAAATTGAAAAAAAAAATCTTTCACTATGGTTTACAAAATAGTAGGGGATCCCTGACAATAAAGGGCACTTCATTTGTGATTCCTGTAGGACTCGTGCCTGTATCATGGATTTTTTAGGTCGAGCCTACAGCAGCGCATGCGCTGTTGCTTGACATTTAGTAAGGGGCTTTTAGAAGTGCTACCCTGGCCTAAAGCTTGCATGCATGCGGCCTAAAGCTTGCGTGCATGTGGCCTAAAGCTTGCGTGCATGTGCACGTGAACGCACGCATTCACAGCCGCCATCTGCCTTTTAGTGTGCAGAGGCGCCTTATATGGGCGCTTGATCGCGATCACTTTCACTGTCGCGCGCGCTTTGTTTATTGTCTAAGCACTGTAGCGTGCCTTCTCTGTACTTGCAGGTGGGGGAGGTGTGTTACGGCTTTCACTTTCACGGCCGCGCGTTTCATTTTTTCCATTTGGGTGAGGGCTTGTTTGAAGTCGCTGCTAACACCACTGGGTTCGGGCTCCCAACAGTAAGGCCAAGCCACTGACCTATATATAAACTGAACAATCGCCAATACTGTTTCTCATCGTTTATGATCCAATCTATACAGTCATATTGCAAGCCAAGACAATATGTGCACCAGCCTGCTAGTTCTGTCTGAATTAATCACTTTTTATTTTCTTATTTCTCAAACAAAGAATTCTTTCATTTTTGCCAATTATTTACATTTTTAGGATCACAACACATTAAGACATACATTTGTATCAATGACAATATACCCCATCAAAAATCACAATCACTCTCATTCAACTTTCATCCTCTCTATCAATTTCTTAAACAAAACTCTCACACATTGAAAACACCAAAATATTTTATCTATTTACAATACTATTCAACTTAGAACATTTGAAAACAAAGCCATAGAACTCAGTACTATCCACATTTCATCATTTCAAACAAAATGGAAAACTCGATTTAAACATTCTTATGGCATTAAACGGTCTACGCGTTTCGAACTCTTCTTGTTGGTAGACTTCTTTTCAAGACCACATAGCTGTAAAAACAAGAACAGACAGATTTTGTTTTTTACCCTTTGCTATTTCCTGGTGGCCAGTCCCACCCAATTGCCCTAGTTCCACTCTTACCGTATCTTGATCTGGGCTTACTCAACCCGTCGTAAGACACTGTGTCAAAAGACAAAACCATAAACAACTATAAGGTTGGTGGCGACATCTCAGTAGCCTCAACCATTAAAAGCGGCTAACCCAACTTACTTCAGTCTCATCTACTTCTGCCCGTAATGGCATGAAAATCTTCTCTATGCGTGCAGTGTCTGAAAAAATGAATGAAGTGACACTCATAAATATACATATGCTCTCTACACTCATGGTGGTAAACCGTAAAAACTGCACCCAAACACTCACTTTCTATGATTGGATAAATAGTCCGCAGGTCTTCTCTGTAATTTTTTAGAAAACGCTCCTAGGGGGCCTGTCTGACGAAAAAAGCCTTTTAGGATCTTATTCGCTTACTAAACAGCATGGATAGAAGAGGGTTTGTTTCTGCCCCAGGGGTTACCTGTTCGAAATCAGCACCGTGTCGCGGAGGAAAACGGGCGTCCTATCGCGTTGTGATCTTGACGCGGAAGCTCTGCATCTTCTGTTGTACTCTGCTTCCTGGTGCAAAGATGATGCAGATGCAGCGCTTCCGCGTCACAGATCACAGCGCGATAGGACGCCCGTGTCACGGGGCTGCTGGACAGGAGCCGGACTTTAATACCTCTTCATTTCCGCCCCGTGGACAGGATTCCTGCGGCCCCTTTAATGTGGCCTGGGCTTTCCCGGAGGAGGACTCGTCAGCCGTGACGTCACCGGCTTATGCCCAATCAGAAAGCGTGGCAAAGGTAAAAGCTTGCCTACAGGAAGAAGACGTCGCTAAAGCAGGGCGGGGATCGAGTGAGGAGACGCCGAGCCGTGTGGAGAAGAGTGAGCGCCACGAAGGGGAAGCCGAAGACGGACAGCCCAGCCGAGAAGGAACGCCAGGAGGCCAACGTTCCCACGAGCCGCCCCGCCGCACTTCTGGAGAAGTGTGGCTAGACAAGGTACGGGGCCGGCTAAAGGGGCTATTTGCTTCACGGGCGGATACGGGGTAGGGGAGGACTGAGGGAGGTCACGGGGCTGACTTTCGTACTGTGCATGGTCCTTCACTTCCCGAGTTCATGCAACCTTTGTCACGTATCGCTCAAACAGTTGTCTGTTACGGAAAGTCCCACACGGTGCTGGCTCCTGGTGATACCCTCACTCCCCGCTCCCCTCTCTCACGTTAAAGTTTCCCAGATTTGCCAGTAATCGCGGGCCTTTGTTTTTCTTTCTTTTCATGAATAACTCCTGCTGTGCCCTGGCATCGTTCCCTGGAGCCTCCACGCCTACAACGAGAACGTCAAACTCCTGTAGAAAGACTGCCTGTTAGAAGGACATCCCTTTAAGAAGAGACTGTGTCCGTTATTGTTTGTTTTCTCCTGAACAAAGGAATATCTTTCATTTTGAAAGTCGTGTTTTGTGGCTACCTATTAAAACACTTGTTGAACTCTCTAAAAGCAGTTTGCTGCGTCCTTCCTAAGCCAGCCCTTAACTGCATAGCCGACAGCCCTTTTTCCTTCGCGACGCGGTGCTGATTTCGAATAGGTAACCCCTGGGGCAGAAACAAACCCTCTTCTATCCATGCTGTTTAGTAAGCGAATAAGATCCTAAAACGCTTTTTCCGTCCGACAGGCCCCCTCGGAGCGTTTTCTAAAAAATTACAGAGAAGACCTGCGGACTATTTATCCAATCATAGAAAGTGAGTGTTTGGGTGCATTCTTTACGGTTTACCACCATGAGTGTAGAGAGCATATGTATATTTATGAGTGTCACTTTATTCATTTTTTCAGACACTGCAGGCATAGAGAAGATTTTCAAGCCATTACGGGCAGAAGAAGATGAGACTGAAGTAAGATGGGTTAGCCGCTTTTAATGTTTGAGGCTACTGAGATGTCGCCACCAACCTTATAGTTGTTTTTGGTTTTGTCTTTTGACACAGTGTCTTACGACGGGTTGAGTAAGCTCAGATCAAGATAAGGTAAGAGTGGTACTAGGGCAATTGGGTGGGAGCGGCCACCAGGAAATAGCAACGGGTAAAAAACAAAATCTGTCGGTTCTTGTTTTTAGAGCTATGTGGTCCTGAAAAGAACTCTACTAACAAGAAGATTTCGAAACGCGTAAACCGTTCAATGCCATAAGAATGTTTAAATCGAGTATTTCATTTTGTTTGAAATGATGAAATGTGGATAGTACTGAGTTCTATGTCTTTGTTTTCAAATGTTCTAAGTTGAATAGTATTGTAAATAGATAAAATATTTTGGTTTTTTCAATGTATGAGAGTTTTGTTTAAGAAATTGATAGAGAGGATGAAAGTTGAATGATTGTGATTTTTGATGGGGTATATTGTCATTGATATAAATGTATGTCTTAATGTGTTGTGATCCTAAAAATTTAAATAATTTGCGAAAATGAAAGAATTCTTTGTTTGAGAAATAAGAAAATAAAAAGTGATTAATTCAGATAGAACTAGTAGGCTGATGCACATATTGTCTTGGTTTGCAATATGACTGTATAGATTGGATCATAAAACATAAACAGTATTGGCGATTGTTCAGTTTAAATATCATGTTTAAAGTCGCAGCAGAGTTTTATGTTTAAACATATCGAGCAGGCAGGCGTTCATCCCTTCGACCACCCATCATGATTTAAATAATGGAAGCGGTAAATCAGAAGCGTTCCAGTTAAAATATTATTAATTTCCCGCTCTGTTAAAACTCATCATATTTTGTTGTACTTCCTGCTGCCTCCGGCTCGCTCTGCATTGGAGCGTACCCACGAGCTGTGCAGGCTGTCTCTTCCTTCAAAGACCTATAACAGCTCCACATTTCAGTCAGCAAGCAAATCAATAGGGCGCTCATTTGATTAATGGGGTTATAGCTGCCACACCATTCCTTTTTTGTCCGCTGTGCAATCGCTCTCGCTGAAGACGGAGATGGGGATTGATAAGTATGTGACCAGAATGACTGTACCGCTTAGGAGCACAGAAACAGAACGGACACGATGGCTCGCGAACTTTAAACTCGATGCTGGGTCTCTGTGATGCACTACACGCAGGGATGGGAAACAGTTGAATGCGGCCGCCATTTACCTGCAGTGCTTGTGCTTGTATGAACTGCCATCTTGCCAACGCGTAACTGCCGTTTAGAATAAAATACATACTATACCTAACGTCGACCCGCATCCGACTAAAGCGATGTTTAAATAGCTGTCAGCTCGTAGGCAAACGCTATAAATATGAATGAAAGGAACACTACGAAAAATCCACGGGAGGTGTGTCTTTTTTTTAGCAGCGAGGAGTATTTAAAATGAGATATCCCAGCTGCTTTAATAAACTTAAATGTGTATAGGAATAACAGGAGAAAACCCATAGACCTCGTTGGGATGGGTGTATCGTGTAAGCAAGAACAATTCCCAACAGGATTTATGTAAAGACAATTTCAAAAATGTATGCAACATGCATTACAAAGGAGAAAGAAACAAGGAGTCAATTGATTTTTAGAGGAGGTGGTATAATTTACCAAGAGGCATGGGAAAAGATCTTTCATATGTCAATACAGTTTAAAACAGCACTGTACAGAGCGGATCATATGACAACCCAGTGAAACTTGGTGCAAGGTGCTATTATACAATTTGGTGATAGTGAATGTGCAAGTGCTAAAAACAACAGCATTGACGACGCATTAACCGAAGTATTTACATCAAATAGTGGCTCCGAAAGACAAGTTATAATCACTTGAAACACAGTTATTTATACAGGAGCACAAGACGTGATATGCGTCGTATAATTCAAGCTGTACAGTCGACGGCGTTTCGATCCCCTTTAGTCGGGATCGTCATCAGGACAGGGTTGTCGATGGAAACAGTGCTGTGGGCAGAAAGGGCAATTTTGAGCGGGGAGGGTAAGGGTTAGGACAGGGCAGGGGGTGAGGTGGTGAACGGGTTGAAGATCAGGTTTACATTAAAGGTTTAATGTGCATAGGGTGTGGTTGGGGTGCGGGTCGGACCGGGGGGGTCACGGTGGTGTTTATAGGGGGTGACTAATGTTGAGACAATAGGAGATGATTGGTATATCTAATTGTGTCCAGTGAAGTAGATCACGGTGTCAGTCAGTTTTGGGAGATTTGGTACGTGAATAGTGAGGGCTGCCGGGCAAGAAACGGACAGGAGGAACTTACAGTTATACCCAGGCGGGCGAGCGAGGCTACTTGAAGTCCGATTAATCACTCAATGATCGATCGCTGCGGGGGAGTAAAGGATAAGGAATTAAGAAAAAGCGACAAGAGTCGACCTGTCACTCAGACTAAAACCACGGGTGGTGGTATTACCTGATAGATGCTTTGACTTGAACAGCGGGCGGGACTTGCTGCGCCTGCGGGGAGGAAAAGTACTGGGAGTAAGATCGCGCCGGTGGTGTGAGAGAACATAAAGATCTCAGGTTTTTGAAAGCACCAGACGTGTAGAAAAAGTCCTGAATTTACCTGATTTAAGCAGGACGGCAGAAGGCAAGCGGGGCTCTGCTGAAGGGTGGGCTGCCGGCAGTGAATGCGGGAGCTAACTAGGCGCGTGTGGTATCTCCATATAAATCAGGAAGTGCAGGGCTGGGGGCGGAGTCCGGTCACCGCGGGAGGCGGGGCAGGAGGCGGGTGGCATGGTACACGGGGTGACATTGGCTAAGGGAAGGCTAGGGGCGGAGTGCGGCCATCAATGGAGGCAGAGTGGGGGGCGTGTAGCACGGTTACCGAGGTAACCTAGACTAACAGGAAGTGGCTGGGTCAAAAACAGACGTCAGGCCAGATACAGCATGCATGACGCGACGCAGGCGTGATGGGCGGACGTATGCTCGGGTCAGGGGGAGGCAAGGTAGCGCACGCCGTAATGACAGGAACAATTAAAGGAACATAGTATGTCAATTGCGAGTGCATAACTAGGGATACAATTATATCAGTATTATTACAATTATATCCACTACACATGAGTTCTGAGAATAATATCCATGGCACCAATCTATAGTGTAACAACATGAAATGGAATTAATATTGTAACGACATGAATTGGAATTTAACATATCAAAGGACCTGGTTTGAAACCGGATGTTTAAGTACATGGTACTTGTCTATGTAGGTGGACAATAGACTTACATCTGAATGAAGGATGTGGCAATAGAATCAAGGGCACAATTTGTGGTACAGATTACTTCAACTATACATTTCTATCTAGAGTATAGAGAGGTAATGAGAGGAGGGATAGATCAAAGAGATAAGTGGACAGTGGGATTAGATGGAGATGGTGTTTGTCCATTCATCAAGGGTATTTAACCCATGATTGACCGAGTCAACCCGTGCAATCCATTTACATTCAGCTCTGTTGAGCTCCCCCGCAGCGATCGATCATTGAGTGATTAATCGGACTTCAAGTACCCTCGCTCGCCCGCCTGGGTATAACTGTAAGTTCCTCCTGTCCGTTTCTTGCCCGGCATGCCCTCACTATTCACGTACCAAATCTCCCAAAACCGACTGACACCGTGATCTACTTCACTGGACACAATTAGATATACCAATCATCTCCTATTGTCTCAACATTAGTCACCCCCTATAAACACCACTGTGACCCCCCCCGTTCCGGCCCGCACCCCAACCACACCCTATGCACATTAAACCTTTAATGTAAACCTGATCTCCAACCCGTTCACCACCTCACCCCCTGCCCTGTCCTAACCCTTACCCTCCCCGCTCAAAATTGCCCTTTCTGCCCACAGCACTGTTTCCATCGACAACCCTGTCCTGATGACGATCCCGACTAAAGGGGATCGAAACGCCGTCGACTGTACAGCTTGAATTATACGACGCATATCACGTCTTGTGCTCCTGTATAAATAACTGTGTTTCAAGTGATTATAACTTGTCTTTCGGAGCCACTATTTGATGTAAATACTTCGGTTAATGCGTCGTCAATGCTGTTGTTTTTAGCACTTGCACATTCACTATCACCAAATTGTATAATAGCACCTTGCACCAAGTGTCACTGGGTTGTCACAAGATCCGCTCTGTACAGTGCTGTTTTAAACTGTATTGACATATGAAAGATCTTTTCCCATGCCTCTTGGTAAATTAACCACCTCCTCTAAAAATCAATTGACTCCTTGTTTCTTTCTCCTTTGTAATGCATGTTGCATACATTTTTGAAATTGTCTTTACATAAATCCTGTTGGGAATTGTTCTTGCTTACACGATACACCCATCCCAACGAGGTCTATGGGTTTTCTCCTGTTATTCCTATACATATTAGGAGCAGCTAGATAGCTGCGAGAGTGGTACCTCTGTGTACTTCATCTAACATACCTCAAATAATAAGGTATTCATCTGTGTATTACCTTTCGGCCTACACACGATGTCCAAGGAGTCCCTCACCTATTCAGAGGAATATATCCAATCTAGACTGACCGGCCCCTCATTACTATCGGGTGCACCTCAGTCTGCGACCACATCGACTGCCCCAAATACTTCCCGTGTCCTATTGGACAAACTCGAAAAGCTGAAGAAGAAACAGATCAGGACGGATCTGCATGCCCGAATGCTTACGGACTACCTACGCTCAGGCGTCATCCCCCTAGGGCTCCAAATTCGCAATACCCCGGCTATTTTCACACAGGACCCCAAATTTAGAATCAGCTTCAGCCATCTAGCGACCACCTGCTCTCGCCATTGGATGGTCCTGGGAATAGAGACAGCCATAGAACACAGCCGGCTGGAATTACAAGAAATTGAGGATTTGGAAAAACGCATCCAAGAAGACACCACCCTCACTGATGCTAAAAGCCTCTTAGAAAAAATCAATAGTACCATCGCCACCTTCAACACTTTTGAAGTCAACAAAAAGATTAACAAAATAGAAAAAGACATTAAGAATTACAAAGTTGAGAACACATACCCCTACCTAAACGAGGAATTCTACAACACTCAACAGAACCCTCCAAGAACACAGAACTGGGGACGTTATAAAAACAATCAACGCGTCACTTTCTCGGTTTCTTCCAATAGCTCTGCAGACGACACAGACACAACACCCTCTGGACCACAGCCACTACTACCCCCTGGTTTTTTAGGACGAGGCCGAGGACGTGGCCAACACCCACCGCCACAGAACCGTCAAGCGAGGACCAAACAATACCAACCTCCAGTTCCAGGCAACCGCCAAACCCGCAATCGGTATTATCAATGGGGACAACCACAGTCATTAACAACCAGGACGTAACCACTACTGCCATGTCCATTCCCATTTTCAATTTATCAGACCACATTCTGTCACCAGAAGAAACTAGACTTCTCTCACGTGGTCTTTCATTCGTGCCGACGGTCAAAACCAACTTCCTGGAATTGCAATCTAACCTTCTAAAATTCTTCAGAAGAATCCGGTTAAAATATTTCTTCGCTGACAAACCAGAGATGGGAATGAACCAAATTTCTCCGTTTCGCCTGCCCTCTACCTTTAATCCTCCATCCAATCAAATGTCACCTGAAATTCTGGCTTTTGAACGGCTAGTTTTAAAGGAAGTAATGGGTCTCAAAACTACTCCACGCTTTATCCCCTACAATCTGCCCTTGACGGAGAAAGAAGCCCTAAACACCCTCCAAAATAACTCGGAAATTGTCATCAAACCCGCAGACAAGGGTGGAGGGATTGTCGTTCTAAATAATACACAGTACGACAAAGAGGTTGAACGACAACTCACCAACAACGAACATTATCGTGTTCTTTCTAAAGATCCCTTGGCAGATATTAGACAGAAGATCCTCTCTATCACTACCACAGCCAGAGACAACAATATCATCACCAAGAAAGAATTTGAGTATTTAAACAACCCACATCCTAGGACACCGGTCCTATATGTTCTCCCCAAAATTCACAAAGATGCGAGAAATCCACCTGGACGCCCCATCGTATCAGGGTGTGGGTCTATCCTGGAACCTCTGGGGAAATATCTGGACTCTGTCATTAAGGAATTTGTGCCCATCACAGACACATACATACGTGATACCATGGATTTGATCAATACCATAGAAGATCAACCCTTCGACCTGGAGAGTCAAATGATGGCAAGTCTGGACATCGAGTCCCTCTACACCAACATCCCGCATCGCGAAGGGCTCGAAGTAATCAAAAATCTATTGATTTCTAGACCTCAACCCTCCCAAATCCCCACTGACTTCATTATGGACCTTCTAAGAGTGGCTTTACAAAACAACTATTTCATGTACAAAAATAGATACTACCTCCAAATCAAGGGAGTATCAATGGGCGCTTGCTTCGCTCCCAACTTTGCCATTCTATACGTACATGACCTGGAAAAATCAGTGATCCTCAACTCCATCAATCCGTATCGACCCCAAATCCATCTGTGGCGTCGATACATCGATGACATTTTGTTGATCTGGAATGGAACGGCCGAGTCCTTACAACCCTTCATGGACTGGTTAAATTCGTCACAAGAACATCTCAAATTCACAAGTGAAACCAAATCTAATGACTTACCATTCCTTGATGTCACTATACATGCAGAAGAGGGGAAACTTGGAACATCGCTCTTTCGTAAGCCCACTGAACGAAACACCTTGCTACATTATTCAAGCAACCATCCAAGGGGCCTACGTGATGGACTCCCATTTGGCCAGTTCCTTCGAATTCGGCGCAATTGCAAATGGCGCAAAGACTACTTTAGGGAGGCAGACATCTTGGCCATGAAACTGATCAACAGAGGCTACCCACGACGTCTGGTTAAACAAGCGAAGAAACGAGCATGGTATAACCACCGTGAGGATTTACTAAAGCCAAACCAAAACAAAAAATCTATGAACAGAATCCCCTTTGTCTCTGTCTTCAGCCCGGACAGCAATAGGGTAGCCAAAATAATCAAAAAAACTGGTCTGTGCTAGGATTTGATGAACAATTTCACACACCACCTCTATTCTCGTACCAGAGAGGTAACAACAACGCTAACCATCTTGTCCGAGCCATCACTTGGCCAACCACTACAACTGAAAAACACACCATCACAGCTGCGTTGGGTATGACTCCTGTAATTGGACACTTCAAGTGTCAATCCTGTAGCGTCTGGGAGCTAACATGTAACACCAAAGAATTCGTCTACAATGGACAGACTCATCAACTATCTCACCACTCAAACTGCAAGACCCAAAATGTTATTTACGCTATCCGTTGTCCATGCGAACTTATTTACATTGGCCAGACCACCCAAATGGTCAAACAACGGATAATACAGCACAAGAGCAGAATTAACTGCAAAGTACTTACTGCTCCATTGGTCCAACATTTCATGGAAAAATCACATAAGGACACTGACCTAAGGTGGATGGTCATTGAGAAACCCACACTACCCATCAGAGGTGGGAACATGTCCACTCTACTCAACAGAGCTGAATGTAAATGGATTGCACGGGTTGACTCGGTCAATCATGGGTTAAATACCCTTGATGAATGGACAAACACCATCTCCATCTAATCCCACTGTCCACCTATCTCTTTGATCTATCCCTCCTCTCATTACCTCTCTATACTCTAGATAGAAATGTATAGATGAAGTAATCTGTACCACAAATTGTGCCCTTGATTCTTTTGCCACATCCTTCATTCAGATGTAAGTCTATTGTCCACCTACATAGACAAGTACCATGTACTTAAACATCCGGTTTCAAACCAGGTCCTTTGATATGTTAAATTCCAATTCATGTCGTTACAATATTAATTCCATTTCATGTTGTTACACTATAGATTGGTGCCATGGATATTATTCTCAGAACTCATGTGTAGTGGATATAATTGTAATAATACTGATATAATTGTATCCCTAGTTATGCACTCGCAATTGACATACTATGTTCCTTTAATTGTTCCTGTCATTATGGCGTGCGCTACCTTGCCTCCCCCTGACCCGAGCATACGTCCGCCCATCACGCCTGCGTCGCGTCATGCATGCTGTATCTGGCCTGACGTCTGTTTTTGACCCAGCCACTTCCTGTTAGTCTAGGTTACCTCGGTAACCGTGCTACACGCCCCCCACTCTGCCTCCATTGATGGCCGCACTCCGCCCCTAGCCTTCCCTTAGCCATTGTCACCCCGTGTACCATGCCACCCGCCTCCTGCCCCGCCTCCCGCGGTGACCGGACTCCGCCCCCAGCCCTGCACTTCCTGATTTATATGGAGATACCACACGCGCCTAGTTAGCTCCCGCATTCACTGCCGGCAGCCCACCCTTCAGCAGAGCCCCGCTTGCCTTCTGCCGCCCTGCTTAAATCAGGTAAATTCAGGACTTTTTCTACACGTCTGGTGCTTTCAAAAACCTGAGATCTTTATGTTCTCTCACACCACCGGCGCGATCTTACTCCCAGTACTTTTCCTCCCCGCAGGCGCAGCAAGTCCCGCCCGCTGTTCAAGTCAAAGCATCTATCAGGTAATACCACCACCCGTGGTTTTAGTCTGAGTGACAGGTCGACTCTTGTCGCTTTTTCTTAATTCCTTATCCTTTACTCCCCCGCAGCGATCGATCATTGAGTGATTAATCGGACTTCAAGTACCCTCGCTCGCCCGCCTGGGTATAACTGTAAGTTCCTCCTGTCCGTTTCTTGCCCGGCATGCCCTCACTATTCACGTACCAAATCTCCCAAAACCGACTGACACCGTGATCTACTTCACTGGACACAATTAGATATACCAATCATCTCCTATTGTCTCAACATTAGTCACCCCCTATAAACACCACCGTGACCCCCCCGTTCCGGCCCGCACCCCAACCACACCCTATGCACATTAAACCTTTAATGTAAACCTGATCTCCAACCCGTTCACCACCTCACCCCCTGCCCTGTCCTAACCCTTACCCTCCCCGCTCAAAATTGCCCTTTCTGCCCACAGCACTGTTTCCATCGACAACCCTGTCCTGATGACGATCCCGACTAAAGGGGATCGAAACGCCGTCGACTGTACAGCTTGAATTATACGACGCATATCACGTCTTGTGCTCCTGTATAAATAACTGTGTTTCAAGTGATTATAACTTGTCTTTCGGAGCCACTATTTGATGTAAATACTTCGGTTAATGCGTCGTCAATGCTGTTGTTTTTAGCACTTGCACATTCACTATCACCAAATTGTATAATAGCACCTTGCACCAAGTGTCACTGGGTTGTCACAAGATCCGCTCTGTACAGTGCTGTTTTAAACTGTATTGACATATGAAAGATCTTTTCCCATGCCTCTTGGTAAATTATACCACCTCCTCTAAAAATCAATTGACTCCTTGTTTCTTTCTCCTTTGTAATGCATGTTGCATACATTTTTGAAATTGTCTTTACATAAATCCTGTTGGGAATTGTTCTTGCTTACTTAATAAACTTTAAGACACGACTAGCATTCTATTCTATTAATCGTTTACCCACTATTCTTAAAAGAAAATCTGAGCAATACAATGAAATTTATTCATGGGCATATTTGGCCCTATTCAGCAAGTCATGAATTTCCGAACAGACCAGGGTAATAGAGCTAGCCCAAAAGTTCACTTGCACAGGTGAGGTGACAAGTGCGAAGCACACATAAAGATTGTTTCAAATAAACAAAAAAAGCACAGAAAAATTGCAGTGATCT